>NC_057811.1:1361336-1496759 GCF_018294505.1 Triticum aestivum | reverse complement strand
GTCCCACAGCGGCTCCTCTCCATCCACCGGTTCCCAAATCGCCCCCTTGTTCTCCTCTCCGGCACCGCCGCTCCCCTTCGCTGCCGCCCCTTCCCAACACCCGATCTTCCGCGACAGCATCCAGAACCACATCAAGTTCCTTCGCAACCGCGACGACCACAACTACCACAAGTGGAAATCATTCTTCCTGCTCATCCTGATCTGCTACGGCGTCGCCCAGTTCGTCGAACATCCCCTCCCTGCCCATCCAACTGCACTCCAGCGCAAGCTCGACGCCCACCTTGTGCCTTGGATCTACTCCACCCTCGCCGACAACCTTGTCGACCACGTCGTCGGGGCCACCACCACCTTCGATCTCTGGAACCGCATCCACGACTATTTCCTGGCGAATCGTGCGGCTCGGTATATGATGCTGAATCGACAATACCGCAACCTCAAACAAGGGGATCTCTCTGTTGCCGAATATGCTCGCCGCATGAAACTTCTCACCGATGGCTTGGCCGGCATCGACCACGCCGTCAATGAGGTGGAACTCACCACCCAGTTCCTTCACGGCATTGACAAACGGCTCGACACCATCTGCGTCGTCTTGGGGGACACCGTGCCTCTGCCGCCATTCAAAACGGTCTTCTCGTGCCTGAAGCTTGCTGAGGAGAACCTCGATCAGCGTGTGGACGAGCCCGTTCCAGTTCTCGCCGTCACCAGAAGCAGCGGCCCCTCCGGCTCTTCCGCCTGCCCCGGCGGCTCCTCCAGCGCTCGTCAGGGTGACCGCGTCGACCGCGGCACCGATCGCGGCAATGGCTCCACGCAGGGTTGCGGATCTGGCCACCGCCAGGACGGTGATAGCGGCGGCCGCGGGCGCGGCCGTGGTCGAGGATCTGACTTTGCAGTCAGGGCGGATGTGACAACCATCGTCCGATGTCGTACAACCCCTACATGGGGATGGCATGGCTTTGCCCAACGCGCAGCCCGGCTTGGTACCCCCGAACTCCGCCGGTGTGCTCAGCCCTCGGCCCGGCTCGCACGCCCAGGCGTACCCGATGCAGCTCTCTGGCTTCACCGCGCCCCCTCGTCCACAACAGCCGTCGTCGGACCACCTCGCCATGCTCCAGGCCGCCTACAGTGCTTCCGGCTTCGCCCAACAGTGGCTCCGCTCCCTTCGAGTGGTATCTCTGTAGGAGATATGCCCTAGAGGCAATAATAAATGATATTATTTATCTCCGAGTTCATAATTATGTTTATGTTCCATGCTATAACTGCTATGGTTCTCGAGTCTGCAATAACCACGAGGCTCGGAGGAAGACTCATATGCACGTGTGGAATAATAAACGGTAAAATGTATTCCTAGTCTGGCCTCTAAGACTAGCTCAAGTGTTGCATGATGGTTATGTTTTCCTGATCATGGGCATGTCTACGTCAGCAACCTTGAGGGCACAATGTTAAGAGAACATTTGTGTTGAATCGACCCGGATTGATGTTATGCTATGAGATTCATTCGTCACAAGTTTATTGGTACATAACACAGAGATGGTTAACGTTTGCATGATTCCTTAGACCATGAGAGTATCGAGTTTCTTCATGCTTGCTTCATGAACTTTGGGGTTTGTTAAACGTCATCCGTAAATGGGTGGCTATTACGGCGGCTTACGGGTTCATGGAAAAGTGTGTCAAGTAACTTGATAGCTCAAGATTGGGATTTGCTCCTCCGACGATGGAGAGATATCTCTGGGCCCTCTCGGTGTTACGGTATCCATCATCGTCTGGCCAGACACTTTGTGATTTGATCACGGGGATGCCGGAACACGATAACGAGAAAAGAGAACAATACCGGTAACGAGGTAACTAGCATAGTGGACAAGTTGTTGATCCACGGGAATGCCAACACGTCTCACCTCGGGTATTTGTAACATATCACGAAGCAACAGGAATAGCACACGGCAACTGGAGGTTCACTCGAATATTTATTCGTGTGGGTATAGGGGTCAATATGGGTGTCCACGGCTCCGATGTTGATCATTGATCGGAAGGGGTTCCGGGTCATGTCTATACTTCACCGAACCTATAGGGTCACACGCTTAAGGGTCATCTATCTGCTGAATACTAGACAGGGAGTCTGAGAGAAAATCACCGAAAAAGTTTCGGACACCGAAAAGTTTCGGACAGCGGAATCGTACCGCAGAGAGAGGTCATCGGATAAGTTTCGATGATACCGAAAAGTTGTTTCGGGATACACCATTAAGTCAAATTGGTTTCGGCACATGCCTGATAATTCTTGGAGGATGCCAGAATCATTCTGGAAGCTTTTTGGAATTTTCTGAGATAAAAACCGGAAATGTTCCGGAGCTGCCGCAGCCACTTCAGATGCGTTTCGCAGATGAAAATCACTAAAACCGGAATTGTTTCGGAACGTGTTGAAAATCATTTTAGTGGGTACTGGAAATGTTCTTAGCCCACATAAATATTTTCAGTTCGATCAGACGCTGAAAAATGTCGTCGTGAATAGTGAAAATCAGCTTTATGGTTACTTTATGGAAAGCCACCTTTTGGGGCTTTGCTCCAAAAGATCTTGGGGATGACATGGATGGATAGGAGCCATTTTTTGGGCCCCTCATGGGGGTGTGGCCGGCCACATGGGGTATCCCCCCTTGGGGACCCTCTTGTTCCTTGGTTTCACTCCTAGGTCCTTGTGGAAGGACTTCATTCATGTACATTTTGGGTTTTTTTGTGAAACTACCCTACCCCCTTGGGATTTCCTATAAATAGAGGTGGAGGGGCAGCCCTCCACACTCATCCCTTGCTCTCATATACATGCCATGCATTATCTGGCTTCTTCTCTCCCTCCCACGAAAAGAGTTTCGTAGAGCCGTAAGGTTGTCTGGGTTCCGGCAGGAACTAGTTCCGGACGGCGAAGCCCTGCCGGATAGATGACACCGTATGTGTGCAACTCTGTAGAGAGATCGTAGTTTCGGTCTTAGTTCGTGAGTGCCTCCCGAAGGGCTGTCCGTGTGACCGTCCGAGTTTCGAAGGTCCTCCCGAAGGGCTGTCCGAGTGACCGTTCGAGTTTCGAAGGTCCTCCCGAAGGGCTGTCCGCGACACCGTCCGGGGGGCTGTTCGACCGCCTCCTGGAGGGCTGTCTGAGGAGCAGATGAGGGTATACATCCTCGCGGTTGGGAGGTTGCAAATCCTAGCTGCGGGGATCTGCACCGCCGATCGTCATCGACTCTACTTCCCGCTGCGCTACGAGTCGGTTACGAAAAAGATCAAACCATGTATGCAGTTTCCATAGTGGTCCTGGGCTGGTGCGTAGGTCGGAAAAATTTTGTTTTCTGCTGCGTTCCCCTACAGTGGCATCAAGAGCCGTGCTATGCGTAGATGCAGGTTTCGATCTAGAATACATGGAGATGTATGGGTATTGCATAATATAATTAGGTAGTAGATGAGATCTAGTGCTGAAAATTATTTATGCGGGTGACAGATGACATCTGTTACCCGACGTTCTTGTTGCTTCCCTAGAATTTGCGTTTGCTCAATCTCGAGACAGCATGGTGGAATTTGACAAAGTTCTGGCAATCCGGGATCCTGATTGATCATGGAAGTGCTATCAGTTCTTTGGGTTCTGCCGTAGTCAAAAGAAAGATGAAATTCGCAGATGAAAGGGCATTGCAGATATGATCTGCACGGGGGTCATGCGTATGACGAAGTTTAGTATGGGGCTCGAGATTTAATTATCTCAGGTTTCATACACCCCGAGATGTTAATCTAGCAACTTGAATAATCATACTTGATGATAAAACGTTGGTAGCTGCGGTTTAAGTCAAAACCTTAGAAGCCACGTAAAATAAATTTTTGCATAAACCGATTAGAGGCGTCTAACTTGGTTTTGCAGGATGTGCATGTGATGTGGTATAGCAGTGCTCATACTAATTCGATTATGTATGAGATGACTATATGATGTAATTTGATTAACATGACCTGCGTGTCATGATTCGGCATGATGGCTGGAGCCATATGATTGCATTTTAATGACCTGCGTGTCAACCTTGTTGTAATGCATTATTTTGTTAGCTATAGAGATAGCGATATTATCTGGTGCATCGACAAGGTGGTGGCAATCTTCGTGAAGGTGACCACCGACGCGAATGCCGAAGACGAAGAAATGAAATACTTCTCCGTCAGAAAGGGCTATACCATATCATGCTATTATGAATTGCCTAAGATGTTTATCCCTTATGATGCACCCTTCTTGATTGCGCGGTAGTCGCTTTTATTAGGGTGATCTCTCACTTAAAATATCAAGTAGTTAGTGTTCTCCCAAGTGTAGCACCGTCACGGCACCTATCTTTTCGGGGTGCGCCATGGATGCATGGGTACGAACGATTAGAGAAGTGTGAGGCGGGTGAGGTCAGACCTCACAGCAAGATCACTTGGTTGTCTTGACGTTCATGGCAGGATCGTCCTGAGCTCGGAACACACGCATCGAAAGATGAGCAAGAGTCACATAGAGATATGATCGGCAAGTTGGCCTACCGATTAAAATTCCCGTTATGAGATGATGATTCTATGGCGATGAATTGAAGTCTGGATCTTGTATCACTCAAAATTAATTGTGAGAGATATTGATTTGAGTGGGAGCGCACTGTTGAATTAACATGTTTAATTCTCAGTGCAATTAATTATGAACACTGTCTAAGTGTTTCTTGCATAATAGTTGTAGAATAATGGCTCGCATTTCCACCTTCTCTATTAAAATTGAATAGCTGTTAAATATCTGGTTAAAACTTTACGATTGGTAACGTAATATGAGGATTGTCCTCAAAAGTGCCGAGAAGGACTTTGTCCTATCGCATGCTTTCCGTATCCTCCCGCTAATGCTATGGATCATGTGACTCTCGTCCTTCGATCCAAAAGCTAGAATTCTGTTACGGTCAAGTGGAATATGTTTGCTTCCATGAAACCCAAACTTCGAAAGTTGGGATAGTTATATGATATTCATGGAACTGAAAATTATTTTCAGATACAAACAAAGCAATGTTTGTTTGCAAGTATTAGTAAAAGTGTTTACTATGCATTTGACTGTTGGGAAAGGGATCCAGAAGAACGCCTGTCATATAATGAAAGGTGAATAAAACAACAACTTAAAGAGAAAGGAAGTGTCCAAAGGGTGTTAGTACGACTTACACGCTTAGGATGTCCGGGGCTAATGCCACTCTTAAGTTGGGTGCTTCTTCTGAGAGTAGGAGAAATACTAAAAGTTAAACTGTTAGAAGTATAAAGGCAAAAGGAAAGAAGACTGGAATATCCAGCTCATGTATGAATGTCATATAAGTTTGATGTATAGAAGGCTGGTCAAAGATATAGTTCTTGCGAATTATGGTTAAACATGTTAATCACTAATTCTTGGGTATTGTGAGTTCATCACAAAATTGCCTGCTCGATTGCATTCTGTTGCAACTCGATGTAAGAACTACTATGGCCTGAAAGACTAGCTAGAAATGAGGTTAAGGTATACACAGGGAACATAGTAAATGTTACTATACCTTCCATCGGTGTATTGCCGTCTGTATTTATTTTCATAATTCATTTAGGGTTTTACAAACTCTATCCCATTGCATAAGGTATCTTGCAAGAAGGTTGTTCATAAGAGAACTTTTTATGTTCGATGTTATGAATAACACAAGGGCCATACTTTCATTATGAATGAGATGTATGTTATGAATATTGATAATAATACAATACCTCTGGGTTTACTTTCATAATTTATTTTAGAGTTTCATACACTCTAGCCCATTGCACAATGTTTGTTGCAAAAGAGTTGTTCATAAAAACAACAATTGTTGTTAAGTATTATGAATAACATAAGGGCCATACTTCCATCATCGATGGGACATATGTTATGAATATTGAGGGTAATATGATACATCCATAACACTGATGCTAAATGTCGCAAGACTAAAAGAATACCACACAAGTGTGGCACTACATTTGGTCACATTGGAGAAATCCGCATGGAAAATTCCATTATGATGGATTTTGAAGTCTTTTTGATTTTGAATCATCTGACACTTGCAACTTTCCTCCGAAAAGTGAAGTGACTAAAATACCGTTCACAGGCCATAAGGAATGAACAACAAACTTATTAGTGATCATACATTTGATGTGTGTAGTCCGATAAGTGTTGTTAGTGGTGGATTTTATTTATCTTCAGAAATGACTCAAGTAGATATATGGATATTTACTTGATGAGACGTAAGTCTGGATCTTTTGAAATCATTCGAAAGGTTCTCAAAAATGAAGTAGAAGTTATTGTAACAAGAAAATTATGTTTCTGCAATTTGATTGCACAAAGGAATATTTGAGTTACATGTTTAGCGAATGTCTGATGAGTTGTGAAAGGGGTTTCATAAACTTGCACCTCCCGGAACACCACTGCAAGTGGAAATTCTATGGAGATGTAATCAAACCATTTATGACATGGTAAGGTCAAAGATGACATAAATAAATTTGCCTTTATCCTTTTAAAGTGATGCTTTAGAGACTGCGGCTTTTACACTGAAAAGAGGTACATCGGGTCTGTTGAAATGAAGCCATGGCATGGTACGCCCAACCATGTTATATCTTTTCTTAAACATTTGGAATATGGGGTTTGTGTAAAAGGTTACAAACCTATTCCAAATCAGACAAGTGCTACTTTGTAGGTTATACCAAAATGTTGGGTATTCCTCCCTCACTATACCGAGGCAAATAGTTTTGCCGTGAAACGGTGTGCTTTTAAAGAGAATGGTTCTTTCAAAAAGGTGAGTGGGAGAATAGTGCAACTCGACGAGATAAACAGTATCTACGTCATCGGAAAGGAACGAGACCTTGGAAGTAATTCCAGAGTTTCCTATCGCGACTGATACAGAAGTCTCTACAATAAAATGTATGAACTTCGGTCGAACTTGCAGCTGAACCACGTAGGCAAGGCTCATGCAAACCTCTCAGGTGCGCAAACGAGATATTGTTGTTAGACAACATTATACCTACGATACACAAGGAAGCGTTGATGGGCCCTGACTCCGGAATTGGCTAAATGCCAATACAACCCGAGTTAGTTTCCATATAAGTGATTCAAGATTAAAACCTTGATACACCTTTCGGAAGACTTAGAGTCTAAAGAATATTTATGGAACTTAAAACTGATACGGACAAAATGTTTTATCCATAAAGCTCGACTTGTTGAAATAACAAGTTCAAGAGTTGACTACGATGAGGTTGTTTTCATCGTAGCGATGCTTAAAGTCGGTTCGGGTTGAACTAGCAATTAATACATATTTCAATCATGAGATATGAAACATGGATGATAAAAGGATTTCCATCTGATGGAAATGAAAGCTAGGACTTGTATATGATACAGTCCAAAGTAATTTGTCGATCCAGAGGATGCTAGTAGGTATGCAAACTTCAGAGTTCCAGCAATGGACAGAAGAGAGCAAAATGGAGTTGGAATCTTCGTGTTTTGATGCAATGGTCAAAGGGATTTTGACTTCATCAATGGGTAACGAAGATGCTTGTAATTCAAGAAAGTAAGTGGGAGCGTAATAATATTTCTAAAAACCTTATGTGCTTGGCACATTGGTAATTGGAAATAAATTTCTTGACACGAATTAGGACTTCATTTGAAAATAGTTTTTCGATGAAGTGCTTAGGCTAAATAGCCTCAATATTAGGCATGATGATCTTTGGAGATAGATTTACCTTATGGGGCTAAGCAATGAATACATATTGACAAGATGCTAAAACCTTTTAGCATTTAAAACGCCAAGGAGTGATTCTTGCCAAAGTCACATGGAAAGAGTTTTTGCAAGACTCGGTGTCCCAAAACACTGATGGGTAAAATACATGATGTAGATTCCACACACTTTTGTGTTTGGATTAATCATGTATTCCATGGTATGTAAAACAACCAGATATGTCCGATACTCCCAAGGTGTTGCGAGTATGGATTCCAAAGTGATCAAATTACTGATCATGGGACAACAGTGAAAGATGTCACAGATTACTAGAGTAAGTACTGATGACATGGTTTTCTCGCAAGCAGAGATCATGAAGAGTTCGTTGTAAAATGTTACATCGATACAGTCTTCATCTTTTCTCCATGCGATTTTCGATTTAAATTAAGGGTTTTGTGTAACACACAATGTGTGGCACAGTTAGTTGGAATTTGTTCAAACTAGTTACTGTGGAGAATTCTATAACAAGGGCTAAGTATGTTGACGCTTTAGAAGCGACAAAGAAGATGTTGAATCATATAGTTCATTCATGAACTTAGTATAGTTCCAAGATGGCTTTTGACAATGGGACACTACTGCAGGTAGTTGCTCCATAACTCAGTCTGAGGAATCCAGGTTCGACCTGTGATTCACATACATACAAAGCCAAGTCCACACAAAATATGAATTTTGTGAAAACGTGAAAACGCGAGGACATGCAAAGATACACATGGAACTGAAGTCATCAGATCCGTTGGACATCAGGCTATACCACAAGCGAAGCACAGTTACACCGGTGTGCCACAGGTGTGAAGTGCATTAGCATAAGCTAGATTATTGACTCTAGTGCAAGTGGGAGTCTGTAGGAGATATGCCCTAGAGGCAATAATAAATGATATTATTTATCTCCGAGTTCATAATTATGTTCATGTTCCATGCTATAACTGCTATGGTTCTCGAGTCTGCAATAACCACGAGGCTCGGAGGAAGACTCATATGCACGTGATAGCGGCGGCCGCGGGCGCGGCCGTGGTCGAGGATCTGACTTTGCAGTCAGGGCGGATGTGACAACCATCGTCCGATGTCGTACAACCCCTACATGGGGATGGCATGGCTTTGCCCAACGCGCAGCCCGGCTTGGTACCCCCGAACTCCGCCGGTGTGCTCAGCCCTCGGCCCGGCTCGCACGCCCAGGCGTACCCGATGCAGCTCTCTGGCTTCACCGCGCCCCCTCCTCCACAGCAGCCGTCGTCGGACCACCTCGTCATGCTCCAGGCCGCCTACAGTGCTTCCGGCTTCGCCCAACAGTGGCTCCGCTCCCTTCGAGTGGTATCTCTGTAGGAGATATGCCCTAGAGGCAATAATAAATGATATTATTTATCTCCGAGTTCATAATTATGTTTATGTTCCATGCTATAACTGCTATGGTTCTCGAGTCTGCAATAACCACGAGGCTCGGAGGAAGACTCATATGCACGTGTGGAATAATAAACGGTAAAATGTATTCCTAGTCTGGCCTCTAAGACTAGCTCAAGTGTTGCATGATGGTTATGTTTTCCTGATCATGGGCATGTCTATGTCAGCAACCTTGAGGGCACAATGTTAAGAGAACATTTGTGTTGAATCGACCCGGATTGATGTTATGCTATGAGATTCATTCGTCACAAGTTTATTGGTACATAACACAGAGATGGTTAACGTTTGCATGATTCCTTAGACCATGAGAGTATCGAGTTTCTTCATGCTTGCTTCATGAACTTTGGGGTTTGTTAAACGTCATCCGTAAATGGGTGGCTATTACGGCGGCTTGCGGGTTCATGGAAAAGTGTGTCAAGTAACTTGATAGCTCAAGATTGGGATTTGCTCCTCCGACGATGGAGAGATATCTCTGGGCCCTCTCGGTGTTACGGTATCCATCATCGTCTGGCCAGACACTTTGTGATTTGATCACGGGGATGCCGGAACACGATAACGAGAAAAGAGAACAATACCGGTAACGAGGTAACTAGCATAGTGGACAAGTTGTTGATCCACGGGAATGCCAACATGTCTCACCTCGGGTATTTGTAACATATCGCGAAGCAACAGGAATAGCACACGGCAACTGGAGGTTCACTTGAATATTTATTCGTGTGGGTATAGGGGTCAATATGGGTGTCCACGGCTCCGATGTTGATCATTGATCGGAAGGGGTTCCGGGTCATGTCTATACTTCACCGAACCTATAGGGTCACACGCTTAAGGGTCATCTATCTGCTGAATACTAGACAGGGAGTCTGAGAGAAAATCACCGAAAAAGTTTCGGACACCGAAAAGTTTCGGACAGCGGAATCGTACCGCAGAGAGAGGTCATCGGATAAGTTTCGATGATACCGAAAAGTTGTTTCGGGATACACCATTAAGTCAAATTGGTTTCGGCACATGCCTGATAATTCTTGGAGGATGCCAGAATCATTCTGGAAGCTTTTTGGAATTTTCTGAGATAAAAACCGGAAATGTTCCGGAGCTGCCGGAGCCACTTCAGATGCGTTTCGCAGATGAAAATCACTAAAACCGGAATTGTTTCGGAACGCGTTGAAAATCATTTTAGTGGGTACTGGAAATGTTCTTAGCCCACATAAATATTTTCAGTTCGATCAGACGCTGAAAAATGTCGTCGTGAATAGTGAAAATCAGCTTTATGGTTACTTTATGGAAAGCCACCTTTTGGGGCTTTGCTCCAAAAGATCTTGGGGATGACATGGATGGATAGGAGCCATTTTTTGGGCCCCTCATGGGGGTGTGGCCGGCCACATGGGGTATCCCCCCTTGGGGACCCTCTTGTTCCTTGGTTTCACTCCTAGGTCCTTGTGGAAGGACTTCATTCATGTGCATTTTGGGTTTTTTGTGAAACTACCCTACCCCCTTGGGATTTCCTATAAATAGAGGTGGAGGGGAAGCCCTCCACACTCATCCCTTGCTCTCATACACATGCCATGCATTATCTGGCTTCTTCTCTCCCTCCCACGAAAAGAGTTTCGTAGAGCCGTAAGGCTGTCTGGGTTCCGGCAGGAACTAGTTCCGGACGGCGAAGCCCTGCCGGATAGATGACACCGTATGTGTGCAACTCTGTAGAGAGATCGTAGTTTCGGTCTTAGTTCGTGAGTGCCTCCCGAAGGGCTGTCCGTGTGACCGTCCGAGTTTCGAAGGTCCTCCCGAAGGGCTGTCCGAGTGACCGTTCGAGTTTCGAAGGTCCTCCCGAAGGGCTGTCCGCGACACCGTCCGGGGGGCTGTTCGACCGCCTCCCGGAGGGCTGTCTGAGGAGCAGATGAGGGTATACATCCTCGCGGTTGGGAGGTTGCAAATCCTAGCTGCGGGGATCTGCACCGCCGATCGTCATCGACTCTACTTCCCGCTGCGCTACGAGTCGGTAACGAAAAAGATCAAACCATGTATGCAGTCTCCATAGTGGTCCTGGGCTGGTGCGTAGGTCGAAATTTTTTTGTTTTCTGCTGCGTTCCCCTACAATCTCGACAGCGGCGCTGCCTCCCACGTCACCGACAACCCTGGTAACTCACCCTCTCGAATTTTCTTTAAAGCATCCGTTCTCTAGCATTGTTGTTGGCAATGGCACCCACCTACCTATTCATGCCACTGGTTCCACCACTCTCCCTCCCCACAACAATCATCGTCGCGATGTTCCCTTTTCCCATAATGTCATCACGAGTCTTATCTCTGTACGCCAATTCACCAAAGATAACTCATGCTCTATTAAATTTTATCCCTTTGGCTTTCTTTTGAAGAATCGTCGATCGCACCAGGAGGGTAATCATGATCGCCGCTAGCTCCGGCTAACGTCTCCACCGCCGACGTGTGGCACTGTCAGCTCGTCTACCCAAGTCCTCCAATTATGTCTTCGTTAGCTGCCCATGACTTTCTTCCTTCATGTAATAAACTTGCGCATACCCCATGTACTGCCTGCCAATTAGGACGTCAGCCGTGTCTTCCTTCTCCTTCTTCTAGTAGCTGTACCTATGCTCCTTTTGAGCTCATTGATTGTGATTTATGGACAAGCCCCGTTGTAAGCTTCTCTGGCTATCAATATTATTTGGTTATACTTGATGACTACACCCACTTTTCTTGGTCATTTCCCCTCCGCAACAAGTCGGTCACCTCCACCACTCTTCTTCGCTTTTTGTCTTTTGTTCGTACCCAATACAATGTAATCATCAAGGTTGTGCAATGCGACAACAGCGGCGAGTTCATCAACTCTACCTCGTGGTCCTTTTTCTCCACAAACGGCATTACCTACCGGTTTTCATGTCCTCACACATCGCCCCAAAATTGCAAGGCTGAACGCTTAATCCGCACCACTAATGATATTGTCCGCACTCTTCTCCTACAAGCCAACTTAACCCCACCCTTTTTGGTCGAAACCCTTCACACAGCCTCCGACCTCCTTAACTGCCGTCCCTCCCATGCCATCCATTGTCAAACTCCATACTACATGCTTCATGGTATTCACCCCACTTATGACCACCTCCTTGTGTTTGGGTGACTTTGCTTTCCCAATCTATATGCCACTTCCCCCCACAAGCTCTCCCCACGATCCACGTGTTGCGTTTTTCTAGGTTACCCATTTCAGCACAAAGGCTACAGATGCTACGACCTCACCACACATCGGGTCATAGTCTCCCGTCACGTTCTTTTTGACGAGAGCATTTTTCCTTACGCACCCACCACACCATGGGTCCCATCTCCTCTACCCGCAGAAAATCCTGCCCGCATCCTCCTGCCTGACACACTAGATTATGTGCCCAGGTCGCTACCTACCTCGTACCGAGACCCACCAAATCCACCTGATGTGACGCCCCCATGCACGCCAGTCCCACCTCGCCAGCTGCCCGACAGCCCCGCCCACCCCTCCACATGCCGCACGGCTACTACTTCGACACCACTGCGCTCATGACTAACTCAGTGCCTCCTTGCGGCCGCGGCTCCATGGCGTCTTCCTCGACACCGGCCACCCCGAATCGACACCGACCACGGCCTTCTTCGCATGGCTCTCTCGACCACGGGCACACCACCCTACGGTCTCGTCTACATCGACATCGGCACAAATGGCTACCGCCTTGATTGACAAACCTCGTCGGTTTCCACTCCAGCCACAACTTCCGTGATGCATCGACTGTTACAACTTTGTGTGTGTGTGTGTGTGCCGGGGGGGGGGGGGGGGTGGCGGGGGGATGTTGATTATCATGATTAGATTGGAAACATACGATAGACTAGGAAGTATTGTGGTTTGCCTTGTACTTTAAAAAGATCATGTACTCTTATATATATGCCCACAAAGATCAAGAAATAAACATCGATTCCACCAACTCCTCTCTATCCCTTCTAACAAACTAGCTAGGGATGAATGAAACAATGCCAAAGAACTGCAGCATTATATATGACCACTGGCCAACTTGATTGCAGTCAAAACAGACAAGCTTTGCAAATTCAATGGACGTAATGTTAATTAACTTGCGTGGGGAGCAGAAGGATAGCAAGCGCAACGGCAAGAAAGGAAACGACGAGGAAAACGCGCAAAGACCGTCACAAGGTCTCCATGTCGGCAAAAAATTAATCATTTTGTAAAAGCCATCAACATGTTGCTTAATGAAGATACCCTCGACGAGGCCAGGTCAAGTCAAAGTTCATTAGTATCTTCGAGGAAGACGACAGGTGCATGAATGGTATCTCGAGGACACTCCAATCCACTGCGTACGCTGCAGCACAAGTTGAAGTGGTGTTGCTGCATGTGCCAAGACCGACGACCCAAGTCTACACATCAAGCTCCTGCACTTTAGTAGAAGATGATGCATGCATATAATCTCAATCATACAAAGACAGCATCTCTTGATTAGACAAGTCGTGACCAAGTCCACTGGGCGTATAATATCTACAGAACAACATCGCAGTTTGGCACATATGGTTACAAGTTTTTAAAGAAGATGTGTGTGCAAAGTTTGGATCTGTTTATTGCACTCTCTTTTGAAATAAAATGTTGTTTGCAGCCAATAGTTTTGCACGGTTACATATTTGCTAAAAATTTAGTGCTTTGACACATATGGTTACAAAACCTTAGAATCACAATTACAAATGCAGCGTCCGAGCATTCGACCACCATAGAAGCGCAGCTACAATTTTTTCACGGAACCAAAGGAGGGCTTTGTCAAATGTAGCTTAGTGACAAACATCTTACACCTTACGAGATCGACTCAGTTTGTGTAGCTGCGCAGCTACCTCCATCATCGTGGATCTTTGATCTACATCAAGGCTAAGGAATTGCACGGCCATACCTGCTAGACTATGAAGAAGCTCTAAATCTTCTGCAATTGCAATTTACTTGTCAAAAAACTCCGTCGCTTTCATATGTTCCTTATGGGCTTCAAGGAAACACTTCACCAAGCTATTATTATCAGAATGTATGGCCTTCCTCCTGCTAATAAGCTCCACGATCACAACTCCGAAACTGTAGACATCACTTTTCTCGGTGAGTAGGCCTTCTTGTAAATATACTGGATCCATATAATTCAGGTCGCCGATGATTGATGCAGTGTGTTGTTTGTCTATTGCAAGCAACCTAGATATGCCAAAGTCTGAAATGTTGGGTGCAAAGTTCTCATCCAAGAGTATATTTGCTGGTTTGACATCACCGTGTAGAATTCTAGTGTTTGCTTGTGAGTGCATATAAGCTAGACCATCCGCTGAATGTGCAGCAATTCTTAAACGTGCATCCAAGTTGAGAGCACCTTGTTATTGTTGCTGTGAAGAATGTCATGGAGGCTACCTTGGGAGATAAACTCATAGACCAGAAGGGGGGCTTCAACTTCAGGGCAACAACCAATGAGCCTAACAATGTTCTTGTGGATGACTTGAGATTGGATGATGACTTCATTTGCAAATTGTTCATTCTCTCGCACGCTACCATTAATCGGCTTCTTTATTGCAACTAGTTTATTTTCAAGAAGGCCCTTGTAAACTTTACCAAAGGAACCACTTCCAATTAACTTGTTTTTCTTTAGAAATGACTTGAGGTCCTCCGTTTTGAAAATTTTAATGCTTGTTGCCTTCTCTAATGTAGGGCCGCCGTTCTTTTTGAAGAATTCTGCCATCTTCTTTTTCTCTTTGTGAAGAATAACAAGAAACGTTATAATCACCATGATAAGAATGCCAACAATTGTACCTAGATGGAGATAAAACAAACTTACTTTATATCATTAAAATCGTAGTTACTATTCTAGCAGAAATATTTCGTATAAAAAGTTAATAGTTTCTTTTGCTCATGTACTCGGAATCTAAAACAAATTACCACTAGAATTACAAGAAGAAAAAGGAATCTAAATCCTTAGAACAACTTCAAGGAAATTGAGCTTTTAAAAGACAAGGAAATCATGTAGGTCATAGATTACAGCCAGGCCATTTATAGAAATTAAGCAGTATATACAACTGAATGATTGAAATCCTTTGAAGCAATCATATGTCTTGCATCCATGAAGAGATGTACAAGCAGTCGGTTTGTCATACATGTGTTTATAGATTTTACTCGAACAGATCTCACCCAGCGTGCTGTGTACTAATGTTCATTGCACTATGAGCTATCAACAAAAACACCCACAATGGGCTGTAGTAGAGTACTTACCGACTACAACCTTTGCTGCTAGAGGGAAATGATCTATGCAAGTTCCCGCTTTGGCGTCGCCTTTCCATCTAAATTTGCATGGACAGTCATAGCCTCCCAGCCTGTTTCTGCAGACCCCGCCATTTGTGCAGTGATACAGTTGGGGGAGCTTGCATTCATCAATGTCTGAAGAATTAACAGTTGGGGATTTTAACGAATGGGTAATGACAGTTTCTCCAACATGTTTTCAACTACCATTTCATCTAGTTTAAAGCAAGCGTTGGAACACAGAATAAAAGCAAAGCATTTGAATACCTTGAAAGGATGGATGAGCGCACATCTATGACTCTAACAGTTTGAGAACTAGATCCACTAGATAATCACATGTTCCCAAGAAAAGGAGAATTGGTTGAGCCCAACTTTCACTTTATTTCTTTGCTGTTTCTTTTCTCGTTGTAAATAGTGTATGTTGTTGACTGATTAATTGGAAAATAGTGTAGAACAATTGTTCTACGATTTGCAGTTGAAATAAAAAAAATTAAAGGAAGTGCATCATATTTTTGCGAGATGACAATTATATTTTACCAAATTTAAGGTCCTTCCACTAAGTTAATCTTGCTTGCTAATGAAATTAATCTTTTTTGGTATACTACCTCTGTAACGAAACACTTGTAGTTAGGGGAACTTGTACTAGTTTCCCCAACCACAAGTATTTCGGAGGGAGTAGATTGCAGGCTCTGGATTAATGATGGAACATGCATGCATGCATGCATATGGATAAGGATTGCAGGCTCTGGTTTACGTACCTTTGCATCCGTGCTCGGGATCTCGCAGGTAAGGATTACCATCGAAGCCTTTGGAGCAGTTGCAGATGTAGCCTGGTCCATTGAGCGAGTTGAAGCAGTCGCTGTTGTCGCTGACACACGCGTAGGACCCAGGTTTCTTACGGGCTACGTCGCACGTCTCATTCCCGATAGACCAATCCATGACGAACGGCGCCTGGCCGCCGTAGTTGTTAGTGAACGCCGGCGAGGTCACATAGGTGGTCGAGAAGGTGAAGTTGGACGAGTCCATGAGCACCGCGTAGCTGCAGCTGCTGACGTTGTGGATCTCCGTCGTGTTAAAGGCAGAGTCGAACTCCACGTGGTAGTACTGCAGCCCCCCGGGGATGGCGGTCTGGCAGCACCCTATCCCGGAGCAGGAGCCGTTGCTCAGGGTCGACCTCACATCGTCTCCCCGGCACATGGCCACGCACCCGCTCATGTACTTGCCGCCGTAATCGCCATCATCGCCGTTGCGGCCGTCATGGCCGTTGATGTATGCCAGCGTTTCGCAACCAATGACCGTGAACTTGTTGGTGATGTCAGAGAACCTGAAGGGTGTGCCCGCGAAGTCCAGCCACCTGAAGGATGAACCTGAAGAGTCCATCTCCAGAGTGGTGGTGTTGTAGCAATAATAGAAGATATCATTCAGCATCCGGGCCTGACCTTGCTGCAGCGAGACGCCGACAACCTCCACGTCGTCATAAAATGGCCTGTGGCGACCACCATCATCAATGCCGGTGTCGTTGCAGGTCAGGCCGAAGCCGTTCATGGCGCAGTGGCCGTCGTCGTCGTCGGGTGAATGGACGATGCCGAATGGGTAAGGGATGTCTACGCTGCCGCATTTTCTTTGGCACTGGCTGCTAGGTTGTGGCGATGCTGCTCCCAACAGTGGGAACCTTGCGGCAAGCACTGCGCCGAGCCATAATAGTACTACAGGTACTGCGCCGAGCCATAAGAGATCACTACCTTAGTTATGTAAACTAGTGATCTAAACACTATTATATTTCTTTACAGAGGGAGTAGTTCGGTATCCCCTTTAGTTTAATATCTTTTTAAAAAGAGGAGAGAACACCCTCTTTTCCTGTGCATCCACAACCATATATTATAGTGTTAGTTATAGATAATGCCAAATAAATTGCCTTACATACAGGGGCAAAAAACTTGAGGTCATACACACAGGACAAGCCTCGTGACAGTATCTCCAAATCAAACCACCAAACTACAATGACATATTAGCAGACAAAGGACGCAAGGCTCCAAGGTAACGCGTTCAAGAAGGAACCACCACTCATACACCGATGTTGGCAAGTCCAACCAGATTTTAGACAAGTATAATATATTATTATGAGTTCATAAATACACTCTTTTTTGTGAAAAATAAAATAAAATTTTTTGAGTGTGTCAATGAACAGTTTCAGAAAATGATGCACTAATTAGTTCAATCAATTAGACTGCCATTAATCATATTAATTAGACTGCCAAATCGAAGAAACTTTTTTGAATATGGTGATTGATCCGGAAAGCGTTTAGGAGGAGTCCTACATGGCCGCCGCCAAAAGAATTGCTCCCTCTGAGCCATATTAATTGACGCACACTTAGTATAATTTTAATACACAGTTATACTAAGCGTCCATCAATTAATATGGATCGGAAGGAGTACAGAGTTATTTTGGGCAAACAAAGGCGCAGAAAGAGGGCTAAATATTATCCATTAGCAACCAAGGCAGTGTAGAGACAGCAGATTCCCCATGGGGAAGAAATGGCCTCCAAAGCCATTTTAGAATTACATTTGGATGCTCTCTTGCATAAGAAATGGCATTTAGAAGAGGATCTACTACAGGAAGCCCCTTTTGCAAGTGTATGAGCTATAAGATTCTTGAGTCTGGGAATGTGTTGTATCCAGCATTTAGAGAGATCAGTAGTAAGATTGAAGAATTCTGCTAGCACCGGTCTGATCTTCCAATGACCTGGATGTTGTCCTAAATCTTGGTTTCAGTTGCTTCCAGCAAGGTCCTGCAATCAGAGAGAAAGGATACGTTGTTCCAATCTAAAGCCCTAGCGATTGTTGCTGCAAGAAGTAATCCCAGTGCTTCTGTCTGCAAAACATAGTGGACATTCGCAGATGTTGCTTGTATGGAAATTGGTGTACACTTTGTTCATTTCTCAGAAACTCTCCAACAGATGCTTCATCAGTTGCCACCACAGGGTTGTATTTGGCATCAACATAGACTAAGAGACCTGCAAGTTGATATCCAAGATTGTAATTGCAGAAGAATTGGAGTAGTTATCACCAGGGGGATTATTTCCTTCATCTTTCTCCTCCACTGAACCTTCATTAAGCATTGCTTTTGCGGCATGGATAACCTCCATCTCTATTTTTTTATTGATGAGATTATCATTTCTGCTTTCGATATATTCGCTAGAATTGTGAAAATAGTGTCTACCTTTAGTTCTCAGTGCTATGTGGTCAAGATAGATATAGATTGGAATTTAACTATGAAATTTGGATCCAAAGGTGAACCAAATTGGTCTAGAAAAACTACATTCAAAGAACAGGTGCAAATCTGATTCTGTTTGACCACAACTGTTTGGAGTACCTGCAAGCTCTTAATCATGTAGCTTTTAATTATGTTCCAAGCAAAAAAATTGACCCTAGGGGTCATGGTTTTGCTTTTCCAAACCTGTTTCGGGATAAGAGTGAGCCAGCCTGCAGTTGAGTTTAGCCTTAAACTTGTCAATGATGAAGTTGTAGGCTGCGGCTCTATTCATGCCTCGTAGGACGGGAGTGTGACCATGGTGAGCAGTATCAAGATCCATACTTGGGGCAGGAAAAATATTCTTAGAGAATAATGAGTGTATTTGCTAAATAAGATATTGTATTTATTTCAGTTAGGAGTTTGACTAGAGGCTACACATAAATAAACGCTCAAATTGTTAGGCCGGCAAAGAGCTAGTAGTGTGGTTGCCTTTCGTTTTACTTTCTTATTTCATCTCAAGTGCTGTAGGGGGGGGGGGGGGGGGGGGGGTCCACAAGTTTAGGTGCACTACGGCGGTTTCTACCAACAGTTTTGCTAAGTCTCAGTCGACTGAGACTTCGTTATGTCTCAGTTGATACTATATTTCTTTGATCTTGCATGGAGATTCGTACAAAAAAATAATTTTCAGTTTTTTTCTTCTTACATACTATATCACTTGACTGAGACTTGATGACTGAGACCTAGACACACCCTTCTAACGATGGTGGCTGCAAAAGTAAACGCCAGCGCAGCAAGGGGTGGGTGGAGAAGTGGTGCTTCATGGGATGTGAATATATTATACAACGATAGTACTTCGAACGATGTACTGGATATACTTATGTCGTGTCTCCTAGAAATGCAGGTTGATGCAGTACAACATGACAAATGAATGAGAACGCATGATTGAGGTGGATTATTCTTTTAGTGATAAAGAACGTACCAGTGGACAACAAGGCATGACTCCGATGTTACGCATGCGGGTGATGGCATGCTTACGTGTATTCAGTAAATAACATTTTCATTCAACCAATATGTCGAGGCCATACAACCCTAGTGAGCAAATATTCGGCCTCTGCTTAATGCGATGCACACAGCCAACAAAACCAAGAAGAAAACATTGTTTTACATCAAAATTAAGGAAGTCCGGCTTAAGATGCAATGGTCCCAATCCAAGTTTTATCTGGCCATCAATGATGGGACAAAAACTTATTGGTTGATCCTCTAGGTGGGTAGATGCCATTTAAAAATGTCTCTTTCCTTGGCCTCTGCAGGATCGACCAATTACAGAGTGATCATGTAATGCATGAATAATACTAATAGAATATGAAACACATTTGTTTTCATAAAAACCACATAATTCTTGGTAAGCTATAGAGCATACCATAATGTTGTCGTCCCCACAAGAATATATGCAAAGAGTTATTTGTCGATAGCTCGCAACCAATTACCGAACATATTACATGCACTATGTGGGGTAATGCTTTGAAGCTACTTGAACCATGGTCTACTCCCAAGGAGAAAGCTTACACTCAAAACACGTGTTCAATAGGTTTGTCATTTTGGCGCACCGGGTTATCTCTAGTAAAGATCACACATCGGTTTATAGTAACCAAAGGAATACGTCAATCGAAGAGGTAGTTTAAACTTCCAATTGTTTTTATTGTCAACAGGAACATCACTATGGGAAAGCTCCTCATATCAAGACTTGACAGAAAATCTGCCATTCAGATGCAAGTTCCATCGAAACTCATTCGGTTTGTTTGACAGTTGAATAGGCTCTAGACGTGTGAGCAATTCATTGCACGAGACAGGTGATGCCATAATAAGTCTCTATGAAAAGAAATATCAAGGTTTGCTTACGTATACGCATCTCTAATAAATGCAAATAGGAGAAACTCGCATACCAATTGCCACAAAAACTGAACGAAGACAAGTCGGCATATGCACTATGACACCATACAGGATACCAAGACTTGGTATGGTATTCTGCAGTTTTTCTTGTGTGGAAATATGCTATTCTACAGAGTCTAACTCAAATAAACAACTTGGATTGGCAAAAGAATCTAGTATAACTTGTCGAACAAAAAAATAACAACTTGCTTCTGTTGCATAAAAAATAACGCAAGATGAGTCAGCATCTACTTGCTAGAAGCTGTATTGACTGGTTTATCTTATATAAATCAGCTGTCACCGCGTATTATTGGCTCCATTGTTGGCATCTAGGAAGGACTGACGGCATGTGGCACATATATATATATACCTAGTATTGCCTAGTTAATGATACATGTTTTACGCGTGATGCTCATGTATATTGTCTGTGATAGGCTCCCTGCTCTTGACATGATGTTTATAAGGAGCACGAGGAGACATCTATCTGTGTCCACCAATGGAGATGGAAAGGGCATCCAAGACTTCTCGACATACAATTAGTGCACAACTTCTATATTTCCAAGGTTACACATGAACATCCATAACCATAACCCAACTTGGAATCACCATCGGAATCGTTTGTCTGGCTACACATCCATACCCCAACTTTGTAGAATCGTGAAGGCAGTACACATTTCAGCACCCTATATACACGTACGTGAAGTTAAATATATGCACACGACTGTTGTGAAGCTACTCCGTTTAGCTGGAATGATAATAGCCATGATGAAATATTAAAAAAAGATACAAATTCAACAAAGTTTCTTTTTCCTGAGGGTGTATGCAAATGTTAAACTGCATGAAGAAAAATGCGAACACAACTTACATTATCGGATCGAGAAGAAAAGAAATTTTGTTGAGACAAGAGAAGAAAAGAACTTTTTTTAGGGGTAAGGACATCTCCAATACCAACCCGCAAAACAGACACCGCATTTGTCCGTGGATTGGTGGGGACCAGTCCACAGACATGGACACGGGAGCAGGCCATCCAAAGATATCCGTATACATTTCAAATCTCATCTCAACGCACCAGACGAAATTCATACAAACCGGCTGATTTTCATATAAACCAAAAGAAAACATTTTCATTTTGGACATATTTCGTCCAAACCGAATGATTTTCATATAAACAAGAGCATATTAATTATATACGGATGTTATTTTAACTAAACCATACTCTAACCTACTCTAAATGACCGCCGGTGCCCGTTCCCCATGTCTGGCTGGCAATGAGCCCCAGAAACTAAAGCCCCAGCTCCGCCTCTGTAGCTTGCGAGCCCGCCAAGCTTAGCTTCTGTGGGAGGGGAAGAGTGGTGGCCTTCCCCAGACCCGAGTGTCGGTGCCCTCCCATGCTCTACTCTACCACGCTGCCGGTGGCCTCGGAGGACATGTCGACATCGTTGTCATGGCGCCATGCCGCGGCCGTCACACAGCTGCCAACCTCCTCATTCTCGTAGTCGTTGGGCTCGTAAACTTCATTTGCCGCCTCATTGATTTCATTCAAGGCGGCTTCTAATTCTGCCTGGCGGAGGCGGTAGCACCATCGATCGCGGTGGATTTTACGGATGGAGTGGTTGGAGTCAAGCAACACCTCCTCCTCGCCCAACACCATGTCAGTGTAGTGAGAACGTACCTCGCCCACAGTGTTGTCATCATGGGCCGACAAGGACGGTTGGGCAGGCACATCATCGGCCTCCTCTATTATTGGTGCTCCCCCGGCGTCGCCCTCTGGTGAGCTCGCCGGTTTGAAGGGGGCTTATTTCCATCCTATTTCTCCCCATTGAACCTTCATTAAGGATTGCTTTTGTGGCATGGATAACCTCCGTTGCACTCTAATTTTTTTATTGAAGAGAAGATCATTTCTGCTTTACATATATTCGATAGAAGTGTGAAAATATTGTCTACCTTTAGTTCTAAGTGATATGTGGTCAAGATCATTTGAATGACATTGGCAAGATATAGATTAGAATGTAGCATATCAAATTTGGAACCAAAGGTGAACCAAATTGGTCTAGAAAAACTACATTCAAAGAAAATGTGCAAATCTGAATCTACTTGACCACACCTACAACAATCTTTCTTGATATGTTTGGATTACCTGGAAACTCTTAATCATGTAGCTGCAACCTGCCTAATTAGCTTCCAAGCAAAAAAAAAATGACCCTAGGGATCATGGTTTTGCTTTTTCAAACCTGGTTCGGGATAGCAACTCCTTGATCCAAAAAAGAGATTCTCTTGTCAAAGAGCAATCTTGAATTTCCTCAAGAAGAGTTTTGTATGCACTTTTTGTTGTACAATCTGCATTACGAGTGTGAGTGCTACACATGGTATAATCTAGATTGGCATTGACAACAGGTTTATTCAATATATTATTCTTAATGGAATCATCAAAGTATGCACTAATTTTCTCTTCATCCCAAACTTTGTTATAGGGCTTCCAAAGGTGACTATTAATATTGGGCCCCTCCAAATTATTTGGAGATGATCATGATGTTGGGGAACGTTACATGAAATTTCAAAAAAATTCTACGCACACGCAAGATCTATCCATGGAGATGTATAGCTACGAAAGGGGAGAGCATCTTCATACCCTTGAATATCACTAAGCGGAAGCATTTTATCAACGCGGTTGATGTAGTCGTACACCTTCACGTTCCGTCCTGATCAAGTATCAAACGTATTGCACCTTCGCGTTCAGCACACGTTCAGCTCGTTGACGTCCTTGCCTTCTTGATCCAGCAAGAGGGGCGAAGTACTGGATGAGTTCCGGCAGCACGACGACGTGGTGATGGTGTTGGTGAAGAACAATCTCCGCAGGGCTTCGCCAAGCACTACGGAAACTACGACGGAGGATAAACTATAGGGACGGGGTTGCCGGCACACGGTTTTGTGTATCTTGATGTGTCTCGTATGCTATCCATGCCCGTCTGTTTATATGTTGAGCCCTGGGGTCGAAACTTGGAGTAAAAGCCTCCTCAAAGTCGATTTTGCCCGAAAGGCAAAAATCCCACTCGGAGTCCAGGACCAAACGCCACAATCCTTGGCGTTAGGCCCAGACGCTATGGTCCTCGGCGCCTGGCCCAGGGCCAGACGCCAGAGTCTCCGGCTTTTGGCTTCTGACCTCCGCAAAACTTCCTTTTGCACCGACCTAAAGCCCCGTTGGCCTTACCCCTTAGCCTAACCATATCATCCAATATATGAATCTTTACCTCCAGATCATTCTGGAGCTCCTAGTCATGTCCGTGATCTTATCCGGGACTCCGAAGAACATTAGGTCACCAACATACATAACTCATATAATAATATATCGTCAACGATGATTAAGTGTGCAGTATTCGAGAATGATGTAGGCATGACCGAGACGCTTCTCCGGTAAATAACCAATTGCGAGACCTGGATGCCCATATTGGTTCCTACATATTCCACGAAGATCTTTATCGGTCGAACCTTTATGACAACATACGTAGTTCCCTTTGTCGGTCGGTATGTTACTTGCCCGAGATTCGATCGTCGGTATCTTCATACCTAGTTCAATCTCGTTACCGGCAAGTCTCTTTACTCGTTCCGTAATACATCATCCTATAACTAACTCCTTAGTCACTTTTCTTGCAAACTTCTTATGATGTTGTATAACCGAGAAGGCCCAGCGATACCTCTCCATCATACGGAGTGACAAATCCCAATCTTGATTCATGCCAACTCAACAAACACCTTCGGAGATACATGTAGAGCATCTTCATAATCACCCAGTTACGTTGTTACCTTCGATAGCACACAAAGTATTCTTCCGGTATCTGGGAGTTGCATGATCTCATGGTCTAAGGAACATATATTTGACATTAAGAAAGCAGTAGCAATGAACTGAACGATCATTATGCTAAGCTAACGAATGGGTCTTGTCCATCACACCATTCTCCTAATGATGTGATCCCGTTATCAAGTGACAACTCATATCCGTGGCTAGGAAATCTTATCCATCATTGATCAACGAGCTAGTCTAGTAGAGGCTCACTAGGGACACATTATTTGTCTATGTATCCACACATGTATCAAGTTTCCGGTTAATACTATTCTAGCATCAATAATAAAAATTTATCATGAATAAGGAAATGTAATAATAACAACTTTATTATTGCCTCTAGGGCATATTTCCATCACATGAATGTTCTCCAAATCCTTGCACCAAGGACTGGTCGAAATGCAAGAGTTGCCACTAAAATTTGAAGTTTACTAGCCTTCAGCATGAAAGGAAGAATCTTAATAACAGAAGCCCAAAAGGTGGATTTCGAAGCATAATAGTTGGGTCTTCAAATAGATGAGTTACGAAAATGTTTATCATTAAGATTTTTTATTATCAATGAATTAGGATTCTTGATAATTGTCCACTCTATCATAGCCATCATAGATTTGTTCATGTGAGCCAAATCCGTGATGCTCAACCCACCTTTATGCATATATTAAAGATATCATCCCATGCTTTAAAACAAATAGGATTATAAGGATTATCTTTATCAATACCAGTCCATCAGAATTTTCAAATGATGGAAGTAAGCTTACAAGTGGTGGTTTTACTCAAGAGAATATTGGACATGTAGTGATAGGAGTCTACCTGCAGCCAATGCCTATTGGCCTTGTAGAAGTTGAGTTTAGCCTTAATCTTGTCAATGATCATGTTGTAAGCTGCAACTCTATTCATGCCTCGTAGGATGAGATCATGGCCAAGTTTGTCTGGGTGGCTTTATAATCCTTCCAACGAAGAATTGACGTCATAATGTTCAAGGTTATGCTCATGATAACTACTCCCTCAGTAAAGAAATTATGAGTGTTTAGATCACTACCTTAGTGATCTAAACTAGTAATCTAAACACTCTTATATTTCTTTACAAAGGGAGTAGTTTTGTATCCCCTTGATTCTTCATTATTAGTTTAATTTCTGTTTTAAAAGGAGGAGAGAACACCCTCTAAGCTTATGCATCGAGTGATGCACAACCATATATTAGTGTTAGTTATTGATAATGTCAAATAAATTGCCTTACATAGAGGGGGAAAAACTTGAGGTCATACACATAGGACAAGCATCGCGGCAGTATCCCCAAATCGAACCACCAAACCACAGTGATATAATAGCATACAAAGGATGCAAAGCTACAAGGCAACGCCTTCAAGAAAGAATCACCACTCATGCAACGATGTTGGAAAGCCCAACCAGACAAGTCTAATATACTATTACGAGTTAATAAATACACTCTTTTTGAGAAAAAAATAAAGTTGTGGAGAGTGAAAATGAACAATTTAAGAAAATGATGCACCAATTAATTCATCAATTATACTGTCATTAATCATATTAATTAGACTGCCAAATCGAAGAATTTTTTTCAGTGCGGTGATGGATCCGGAAAGCTCTTAGGAGGAGTCCTACATGGCCGCCACAAAAAGAATTGCTCCCTCCAATCCATATTAATTGACGCATAGTTAGTACAATTTTAGTACACATTTATACTAAGTGTCTGCCAATTAGTATGGACCGGAAGGAGTACAGAGTTTTTTAGGGCGAACAAAGACCCTGAAAGAGGGCTAAATACTATCTAGCAACCAAGGCAGTGTAGAGAGAGTGGCTTCCCCATGGGGAAGAGATGTCCCCCGAAGCCATTTTAGAATTACATTTGGAAGCCCTCTTGAATAAGAAATGGCATTTAGAAGAGGATCTACCACCGGAATTCCCTTTTGCAAGTGTATGAGCTATAAGATTCTTCAGTCTGGGTATGTGTTGCATCCCGCATTGATTGACAGAGATCACAAGTAAGATTGAAGTATTCTACAAGCACTGGTCTGATCTTCCAAGACCTGGATGTTGTCTTTAATCTTTGGTTTCTGTTGCTTCCAATAAAGTCCTGCAATCAGAGGGACATGATGCATTATTCCAATTTAAATCCCCGGTGATTGTTGCTGCAAGAAGTAATCCCAGTGCTTCTGTCTGCTATAATGGATATTCGTAGATGTTGCTTCTTTGAAAATTGAATGTACACTTTGCTCATTTCTTAGGAACTCGCCAAGAGATGCTTCATCAGTTGCCACCACCGGCTTGTATTCGGCATCAACATTGGTTAAGGGACCTGCAAGCCGAGTATACAAGATGGTAATTGGAGAAGAATTGTAGTAGTTATCATATGCGGGCTTATTTCCTTCATCTTTCTCCTCCACTGAACATTCATTAAGCATTGCTTTTGTGGCATGGATAACCTCCATATTACTCTATTTCTTATTGACGAGAAGATCATTTCTGCTTCCCATATATTCGATAGAATTGTGAAAAAGGTGTCTACCTTTAGTTCTGAGTGCTATGTGGTGAAGATCTTTTCAGTGGAATTGGCAAGACATAGATTGGAATTTAGCATATCAAATATGGAACCAAAGGTGAACAAAACTGATCTAGAAAAACTACATTCAAAGATCATCTCCAAATCTGATTCTATTTGACCACACCTACAACAATCCTTCTTGGTATGTTTGGAGTACCTGGAAGCTCTTAATCATGTAGCTACAACCCTCCTAATTAGGTTCCAAGCAAAAAAATTGACCCTAGGGGTCATGGTTTTGCTTTTCCAAACCTGGTTCGGGATAGGAACTCCTTGATCCCAAAAAAGAGTTTCACTTCTCGAAGCGAATCTTGAATTTCTTGCACATGAGTTTTGTATGCACATTTTGTTGTACAATCTGCATTAGGAGTGCGAGTGCTACACATGGTTTCTTCAAGATTGGCATTGATAACATGATTATTAAATATATTTTGCTTAAAGGAATCATTAATGTAGGAGCTAATTTTATCTCCATCCCGAACTTGGTCGTAGGGCTTCCAAAGGTGACTATTAATATTGAGCCCCTCCAAATTAGTTTGGAGATGATCATGAATGTTGTCCCACTCCTTGCACCAAGGACTAGTCCAAGTGCAAGAGTTCCCATTAAAATTTGAAGTTGACTAGCCTTAAGCATGAAAGGAAGAATCTTAATAACAGAAGCCCAAAAGGTGGATTTCGGAGCATAATAGTTGGGCCTCCAATTTGAGGAGTTATGAAAATATTTAGCATTAAGATTTTTTATTGTAAATGAATTAGTATTCTTTATAATTCTCTAGCCCATCATAGCCATCATAGATTTGTTTATGTGAGCCAACAATAATAAGGCATTTAGTCTACTTGATGCCGATGAACATGGCATAGCTATGATCATGCAAATCACAGGTGCTTTTCATAACAGTCGGTAACAATGCATCGGAACATATCACTATGAATAGTATGAAATAATTACAAGAATGACATACGAGAATAATAACACTCGAAAGTGATCATATAACTAACAGGATGCATGTGAACATAGCATGATGATGAACATGGATCGACACGCATAACGGAAATAATAGCAGTATTAAATGAGCAAACAATCATTAAATATTCAAGTGGAAACAACGACTATACCGTCATGCAAGTGGTTGGGTGGCTTGTCTGGGGTTGACGGATTCACTGGGGAGAAGTGCGATGAACTCGCGGAAAGATTCACCGGAAAAGTTTCTCTCCCGGTAGGGCTGATTAGAGGGCAAGGAAAAAATGGTCATTTTAAGTATGTGACAACATAATGGAAATGGTACCAACAAAACGGGCGTGACGAATAGAGAACGTGGGCTTTTCAATCACCTGAATCAGAGTCACGGTCAAAAAGATACGGCCGTTCGTTAGTTAGTAGAAAAAAAATAAAAACCTTCCATTTCTGTTGCTAACTGATGAACGCCCGCAAACTAATACTTTCAGCTCCGGGGCTGGAAAGGGAAAGCGCCTTTCGGGAAAATACGTCCTCAGAACTGAGAAAATGCATTCTGGCCCAAAGCAGCAGAAGATTACACCTCCAGAAAAGGAAACCGTATTCTTATGGTATACGTTTCCACTTAAAAACAGTCAACAGGACGACGGGTTAGGGCCCAACGGCTTACAGGTGGGGCCCGCCGTGGCATCTCTCCCCTCCCCAGCGCTGGCGGGACCGGGGCGGAGCGTCGCGCCTGACTGGGCCCAGCAGCCTCGTCGGGAAGGGGCAGAGCGACGACGGCTAGAAGTACCCGCGAATGAGGGTGGCGGCCGGTCTACAGCACGCGGCCACAGGGGAAGATGGTGGAGAGGGCTCCAAAGCTCGGGGAAGATGGTGGAGAGGGCGATGGGCTGCGGAAGAACTCACCCACGCATAATATAGCCTCTGGGACGGCTCGGGAAGGCTCGAGTCGGACGCGGTCGGCCGTCAATTGTGGAGAAGGACGCGGTTTGCTCTGGGCGCGGTCCATGTAGCTCGTAGGATGTGACCGGAGAGGGAGAAAGGGTCCCAGGGCGAGGGCGACGACATGGGGAAGCTCCTGGACACAGCGAGGTGGCGAGGGATTGAAGAAACGGACGAACCCGAGGGCCCCAATTGCTAGAGCGCGCGCACAGGCATGCCAGCCTCATGTTCACCATGTGAACCTGACGATGACACGCGCTCTGGTCGGCAAAACCGTGTCTGCACGATTGGTCATTGAACATATAGAGGGAAGAAGCAAAGGAACAAGAGGAGGGACCCATGAAATGACCAGAGGTAGCTCAAAGACAAAAGGACAACAAGGTGTTTGAAGTGAACTGGGGAAGGCACAGCTGGGGAGAGATGTTGAGATTAGGCTGAGGTTAATCATACACTAAGATGATCATCTTGGCCAACTTTCAGCTCAAATTGAGAAGCATGCGGCACTTGCTATGCAAAGTACCCCACCGGACAGAAATGAAGAAGTGAAAGTACCATTTATATGGGTGATTGGATTGAGCTGAATTTTGGTGTAGGCTACATATTTAGGCACATGAATACACTGTAGCACGTCCCTCCTCGTATGTACTCCGCATTGCTCCAGTTGGTCGACGTCCATCACATGACCTCACCGCCATGAGTCACTCCCATCGCCACTTTGCTTTCTTTTCTAGGATAAAAGGCCTCCGCCACCTCAGACAGCATACCTCACGTTGAAAACAACGGGTTTTCCCAGACTCAAAAAATGTAAGTAGGCAGGTGGCTGCATTATTGCCTACTAATAGTTTGAGCACAACTTGTCGCGTAAAAACATGGAAAAAAATTCGCGTCAAATTAGACATCCAACAACTTGTCCAACTCCGACTGACCGATGGGTGAAGAGGCTGCTACCGCTACTGCTAGTGGTCGTATCCTGCCAACTAATAAACTCAATCTCTAAGTGCCACTAGTTGATCGACCACTTGTGCAACTAGTGTCTGCTACTCTTCTTCTTCTCCAATTATCTTAGATCAGATAACTACTACCAATGGCGATCCGTGTTTGGTATTGTGCGACTCAATCTCCATATTAACAAATCCAGTTTGAATGAAATCAACAGTTCAGTGGACAATATCTCTTTCACAGTCACCGTACCATGCCAGACAAAGTCACTAGTTTGCATCAATAATAATGCAACAGCTATAAAAAATTTAATAAAAACGAACACGTTCGTGACAAGTTGTGCATATACCCCCCTCTCGATACCATGCCAGACAAAGTCACTATTTTTTTATTTTTTATTTTTTTTTCTTTCGAGCCCCCCCCCCCCCCCTCTCGCCCCCGCGTCGCTCCAACAGGGGCGACACGGGCGGCGAACCCTAGCCGCCGGCGGCGGCCTCCCTCCCCTTCCTCTCCTCCTCGTCGCCACCATAGGAGCCGCCGGTGCGCCGCGCGGCTGCTGGGGAAGGTGGCGGCGAGGATCTAGCAGCCTGGGCCTCCCCCGAGGTGCTTTGCTTCCATGGCAGCAGCCATGGTGGGTGGGCCGGCTTCTGCTTCAGCGCGGTGGCCGGCGATGCTGGCCGTCCTCCTTGGCCGCGGGGGCGGCGAGGTGGCGGCAGGTGGTGGTGGTGGTGGTGCGGGGCCCCCTGGTGGTGCCCTTTTCCGATCTGAAGGTTCCATCCTCAGACTTCCACGGCGCCACCTGCTGGATTTGGCCTGTGGTAGTCTCCGGCTACCGGGGTTGTTCCTGCTTGGTGGCTGGAGGTGGGTAGGGACACCGGAGAAATCCGACGCCGGCTGGTCCGGCCACGACGGCGGCGACCTCCTTGGACGTCGTTCCCTTCTTGTTGGCGTCGTCAAGGTTGTCCCTTTTCCCCTCCTCTCCCCCTACTCGTGTACCGGGCGAAAGCCTTGATCCCTTCCGGATCGGGCGGCAACGGCGCCGCTCGCGTCGTCACCTTCTTGGGGGTGCCGTCTTTGGTGAGCTTGGGGTGGTTGTGCCGTCTGGTTCTCTGCTGGTGGATGGTGGCGTGGTCGGAGTTTGCTGGACAGTGTCTCTGCGGTTACTCCTATCTGCTCTTTTGGTAGCTCCATGGCCATTTGGTTTGCAGGAGCTCGGCGCTTGTCCCTGCAGACTAGGTGTATGAATGAGCTCTGTTTCGGCACCCTCCTTCCACTGCTGCTTGACCCTCAGCCATCCTGCCTTGCCATTGCATCTCCTCTTTTGCAAGTCTCTCGACAGGGCCGAAGCTAATTTTCATTGCGCTTGTCTTGCTATTGCTGGTGATCTGTTTTGGCTTCCGGCGGCTACGGCGCCGGTTCACTCCTTAGCTCTCGGGTGAGCGTCTTCATCTCTTGACGGATCAGCGCCCTTCGTGCCAGGGCGAGGGGGCAGGATGCTCTCTTCGAAGATGGAGGAGGTTGTCTCCGTGTCAGCTAGAGCCCTTGGAGCAGACAAGATTGCCTTTGCACCTGCTGAGTGTTTCATGTCGACATGGTCCTGTTGTTGCTGGCTTGCTTAGGTTGGAGGACTTCTTCGTCTTCAAGCTGCTTAGTGCCTTAGTCTTATTAGATCTTTTCTTGTAGTATGGATGGAGCCTATTAGATGTTGGCACAGCTCTTTGTATCTTTCGCTGTTTATTCTGTAAGGTGTCGATTGTAATCTCCTGACCGGTTGATGGCTTTGTTAATTCAAAGCCGGGTTAGGTTCGAGCCCTTCTTAGGCTCGGCCGAGCCTTTTCTCTAAAACAGTTGTGCATATACCTACGGCCTACCTGTTGCTTCGAAGATGATGCAAACGCAAGATCAAACTAGTAGCTACTGGATGCAGGTGCATGCATGTATATGAGAACAAGAATCGATCAATCGAACGGCTCTCACAATGTGCCTTAATTATTAGACAAGGCACGTGGATAGGCTTCAAACGGGAGGCGCTTCATCTTAACCACAGAAAGGTTTTGAGTTTTGGAAGAGGGGCAGTGTATATGAATCTGCATTGAACTGTAATTCAAGATAAAGCGGCAATCAATGTGAGCATGACTTGATATTTCTGTCCACGGAAGGAACACAGCAATTGATTCCTCAAATTACCTCGCACTTAATAACTGTAGTAAAAGGACTGGTTTCCTTTGTCTCCCGCCGGCTTCGTTGCCGGTCCGCCTCATCTCCGGTGGCCTTACGGCCATGGCGGTGCGGTAGATCCCGGCCCTTGCCGTCGGAAGGATTCCATCGTTAGACGTTCCTTCAAGTTTTGTAAGAATTTGTGTTCTGCTCAGGAAGATTAGAGGGCAGCAGCTTCCTAATGATGGTCTTCTCTCCGCCTAACTCCCTATTACGGTGATGCGTCTAGTATCATTAGTGGGTGCGTCAAAAAAAGAAATAAAGGATCAGAAATGACACGCCCCTGTTTCTATAATCGAGCGTGTCTGGTGCCTTGTGCGACTTCGCATGTATACGCGTGTGTTTCGGCCGGACAGAGTCGATCCATTGGCTTGGTATAGCTTGGCACGTGCGCGTGCCCACGGAAAGTACTCGTAGGCTGGTGACAAAAGGAACCAGGTAAAGTGGAAGTTATATTCGAATCCACCTCTGACCACTGAATCATATGGTTCGCTAGAAGAATTCCGTCAAACTTTAAGTTATGAAAATATATTATAACACAACAAATGTCCCTACCAGCTGTTGCCAGTGAAGCTGAAACCATCCCACCACGGCATCCAACTCTTCTCTTCCGTAAGCAACGGCCTACTTGATTTATTTATGAGGTATTCAGATGGCAGTGCACCGGAGAGGGAAAGGAAAGCTGGCATAGCTCGAACCATTTTTCATGCTTACAATAGTAGGGAAAACCTTATACACATAATCTTACCAGCAGCGCGGGTTAAAATAAGGCGATGCTGCTACTTAGCAGTAGTGCGCCAACGTAGACCGCACTACTTATACCAATGTAGTAGTAGCGCGTTAGGAAGAAACAACGCTACTACTAATATTGCCACGACGTAGCCACAAGACTAGAAATAGTAGTAGCGCATGTTCTGTAGACGCGCTACTGCCATTGAACTTATCAGCAGCGCTTTTTGCCAACACTCGCTGCTGCTAACTTTCGTCCACTCATTGCAACTAAGTTTAGTTCCACCTCGCTCCACGAGCAGGGTGTTTACCATCTTAAATACGTTACTTCTCAAACCATTAGAACCATTTGGTCTTCAATAAACTTTGTGTGTAGGATCTGTGGCTGCAATAGGAATCTTCGCCGGTTCTTAAACCAGGGAAGATTCCTATTGGCAATTTAGATTCTACACAAAAAGATCATTGATGACCAATGTATTTTTGATTTTTTTACATGCTTAGCCTTAGCTTAGCAGTAGCGCGTTTTGTAGAATGCGCTACTGCTAGAGGAATAGCAGCAGCGCTTTCCCACGTAAAAGCGCTACTGCTATGTAGTTTAGCAGTAGTGCTTTATCCTAACACGCGCTACTACTAAACTCCACCTATCTTCCCAAACCGGCCGCCCCCACTCTCACTCTCCCCCGCACCCCCTGTCGTCCGCCGCAGCCGCCGTTCCTCGAGCACTGTCGTCGCCCGCCGCCACCGTCGCTCCTGCTCCTCCTCCACTGAGGTAGTCCCTCCATCCCTCCTCCCTCCTCCTCCTCTCTCCTCCCTCCTCCTCCTCCATCCTCCCTACCGCGCCCCTCCCTCCTCCTCCGGCCAAGCCCTCCGCCGGCAGCCCTCCTCCGCCTCCTCTCTCGTCCCTCCTCCCACCCCTCCTCACTCCTCCTCCTCCCTCCTCCCACCGCCCTCCTCCCCCCCTCTATGTTTTTACTGTCTTTTTACTGTTTTTTAGTAAGTGTTTAGTTGAATTAGTTTAATAGAACTAGTTGAATTACTTTTATAGAACTAGTTGAATTAGTTTGATAGAAATACTTTATTTAGAAAGTGCTTAATAGAACTAGTTGAATTAGTATGAAAATTAATTATTTTTATTTATAGTAAGTGCTTAGTTGAATTAATAGAACTTGTTTATTTTAGTAAGAAAATTTAGGTATATGAGATTTGATGATCTAATTAAAATTTTACTATAGAACTACTTTATTTCTAGTAAGAAAGTTAATAAAGCTAGTTTATTTTTAGTAAGTGCTTAGTTGAACTAGTTGAATTAATAGGACTAGTTGAATTTATGTCATTATCACTTTGTCATCAAAGAATGCTATATGAGATTTGATGATCTAATTAAAATGTTACTCAGTGGAATATGCAGGCTTTGTAGAGTCGTGTCTCCTTGGAGTGATCGTCATCCGAGCTACCTCTACTTCCTCTATACCCGAGTCGGTGAGCTAAAAGTCCACCTCCTCCTTCTTCACTCCTCGGTGTTGAATAGAGTAGAACTAGCGCATTTAGTTATGCCTCTTAACCAAATGAAATGTTCGGGTTATAAGATATATTGAAATGTTTTTGTCAATATTGAACCATTGAAATGCAATGAGCACAAGTTTATGCTCATGTGCGAAGTGTTGATTCATTTCCGAGCGGCCTATGTTTTGCCGGAGTGTTGATTCATTTCCGTTCCGACAAATTTCAGGCGCTCAGTATGTCCTAGTTGAGCAAAGGTCATGCCGGATTTTTCCGTGAATTTAACCATGACTTTTGCTAGGATATGTAGGAAATATCGAGTGCCCGGGATTTGCTAGAAAGAGAATTAAATGACATTTCGAGTTGACTTTAAGTCTTTCGGGGCTCTATACATGACAGTCAAAAAATCAGTGACAGAAGAAGAATGCCGACTTTTATCATGGGGGTCGTTTCTCCTTGTTCTCTTTGTGCTAGACCTTTGTTATGCACTAGGGGAAGAACGAGTAGCGACCATCATCGACGGTCGAAAAAACGGTGAGGGAGTGTCCACCATATATGAGAGAAGAAGAATGTCGACTATTGTCGTGGGGGTCGCTTCTCCTTCTTTTCCTTGTGCTAGATATTTGTAATGCATTAGGGAAAGGAGGAGTAGCGACCATCACCGACGGTCGCAATATCAGAGAGGGAGTGCCCATCATATACGTGAGATGAGAGTTTAGGAAGGAAGTCTCGACAGACCTAAAAGTCAACCCGTTGCATATTGAGTAATAGTGATTTGTTTGTTGAGTTTCCTGGTAGTTGCCCTCGACTGATTTTCAATGTTTCAAATATGAACATATATAGGAAATGTCTGAGAACGAAAGGGAATTTGGTATGTGCGAAAACTGTGAAGACGAGTGCGGCACGTGCGACATGCCTCACCTAGTTGGTGGTAGGCGCTTCAGCATCGTGCTGGGTGAGAACTTGGAAGTGGATACACTAAGTCACAATGACAAGTCTTTTTTCGTAATTAAGCATGACTTCTGCTTTTTTTTGCATCAACTTATAGTTTTAATATTTTACAATTCTACTAGCGTATTCCCTGTCATGCAAGAATCTATGTCTTGGATAAGATTGGTTTCAGTACTATGGAAAGTATGGAGGTAAAGAGAGTTCACTTGAGGACCGAGCATGGTTATACTTTTGCCGCAAAATTATACAATGCAGACACCTACTCCTATTTTGAATGCAAAAATTGGAGAGAACTATGCAAGGCTTATGCATTTGAGCCTAATATGGTTATCACCTTTGATATTCGTCCAGAAGATGAAATTGAAGGTAATATCGACATATGGGTCGATGTGCAGACGCCTCCAGTTCTATCATTATGTGAGTTCCTCAACCATATTTATTAAGTAATTTATATTGTTTATTTAAAAATAGTTGACAACTAATTTCTATTAACAGCTTATTTCCACCCAAGCAAACATGTCCAGCTGAAAGGATCGAGATGACGTGTCTAGACGGGGGGGGGGGGGGGGTGATTAGACCCTCAACAAGTAAAGGTAGCAGTTTTTAAGTTTTTTAAGTTGAGTTTGGAAATTAGCACAATTTCAAACATCCACAATATAATTCAAGCAAGCAAGGCAAGAGTATATGAGCAGCGCAAAGTAAAGCATGCAACTTGCAAGAAAGTAAAGGGATGGGATTGGAGTGTGCAAACGCAATTGGAGACACGGAGATTTTTGGCGTGGTTCCCATAGGTGGTGCTATCGTACATCTACGTTGGTGGAGACTTCAACCCAAGTAGGGTAATGGTTGCGCGAGTCCACGAATGGCTCCACCCATGAAGGGTCCACGAAGAAGCAACCTTGTCTATCCCACCATGGCCATCGCCCACGAAGGACTTTCCTCACTTGGGTAGATCTTCACGAAGTAGGAGATCTCCTTGCCCTTACAAAATCCTTGGTTCAACTCCACAATCTTGATGGAGGCTCTCAAGTGACACCTAACCAATCTAGGAGACACCACTCTCCAAAAGATAATAGATGGTGAGTGATACGTCTCCAACGTATCTATAATTTTTGATTGCTCCATGCTATATTATCTACTGTTTTGGACTATATTGGGCTTTATTATCCACTTTATATTATTTTTGGGACTAACCTATTAACCGGAAGCCCAGCCCAGAATTGCTGTTTTTTGCCTATTTCGGTGTTTCGAAGAAAAGGAATATCAAATGGAGTCGAAACGAATGAAATCAACTGGATAAGTTATTTTTTGAAGGAACGCTACCGGAAAAGCTTGGAGTGCACGCCAGGGGGGTCCCGAGCTACCCACGAGGGTGGGGGGCGCGCCCAGCCCCCTAGGGCATGCCCCCTGCCTCGTGGACAGCCTGGAGGTCCACCGACGTACTTCTTTCACCCATATATACCCACATATCCTGAAACTTCCAAAACAGAGAATAGATCTGGAGTTCCGCCGCCGAAAGCCTCTGTAGCCAACAAAAACCTCTCGGGAGCCCGTTCCGGCACCCTGTCGGAGGGGGGGAACCCTCACCTGTGGCCATCTTCATCATCCCGGCGCTCTCCATGACGAGGAGGGAGTAGTTCACCCTCGGGGCTGAGGGTATGTACCAGTAGCTATGTGTTTGATCTGTCTCTCTCGTGTTCTTGATTTGGCACGATCTTGATGTATCGCGAGCTTTGCTATTATAGTTGGATCTTATGTTTCTTCTCCCCCTCTACTCTCTTGTAATGGATTGAGTTTTCCCCTTGAAGTAATCTTATCGGATTGAGTCTTTAAAGATTTAAGAACACTTGATGTATGTCTTGTCGTGCGTATCTGTGGTGACAATGGGATATCACGTGCCACTTGATGTATGTTTTGGTGACCAACTTGCGGGTTCCGCCCACGAACCTATGCATATGGGTTGGCACACGTTTTCTTCGTGATTCTCCGGTAGAAACTTTGGGGTACTCTTTGAAGTACTTTGTGTTGGATTGAATAGATGAATCTGAGATTGTGTGATGCATATCGTATAATCATACCCACGGATACTTGAGGTGACATTGGAGTATCTAGGTGACATTTGTAGGAGATATGCCCTAGAGGCAATAATAAATGATATTATTTATCTCCGAGTTCATAATTATGTTTATGTTCCATGCTATAACTGCTATGGTTCTCGAGTCTGCAATAACCACGAGGCTCGGAGGAAGACTCATATGCACGTGTGGAATAATAAATGGTAAAATGTATTCCTAGTCTGGCCTCTAAGACTAGCTCAAGTGTTGCATGATGGTTATGTTTTCCTGATCATGGGCATGTCTATGTTACCAACCTTGAGGGCATAATGTTAAGAGAACATTTGTGTTGAATCGACCCGGCATGATGTTATGCTATGAGATTCATTCGTCACAAGTTTATTGGTACATAACACAGAGATGGTTAACGTTTGCATGATACCTTAGACCATGAGAGTATCGACTTTCTTGATGCTTGCTTCATGAACTTTGGGGTTTGTTAACGTCATCCGTAAATGGGTGGCTATTACGGCGGCTTACGGGTTCATGGAAAAGTGTGTCAAGTAACTTGATAGCTCAAGATTGGGATTTGCTCCTCCGACGATGGAGAGATATCTCTGGGCCCTCTCGGTGTTACGGTATCCATCATCGTCTGGCCAGACACTTTGTGATTTGATCACGGGGATGCCGGAACACGATAACGAGAAAAGAGAACAATACCGGTAACGAGGTAACTAGCATAGTGGACAAGTTGTTGATCCACGGGAATGCCAACATGTCTCACCTCGGGTATTTGTAACATATCGCGAAGCAACAGGAATAGCACACGGCAACTGGAGGTTCACTCGAATATTTATTCATGTGGGTATAGGGGTCAATATGGGTGTCCACGGCTCCGATGTTGATCATTGATCGGAAGGGGTTCCGGGTCATGTCTATACTTCACCGAACCTATAGGGTCACATGCTTAAGGGTCATCTATCTGCTGAATACTAGACAGGGAGTCTGAGAGAAAATCACCGAAAAAGTTTCGGACAGCGGAATCGTACCGCAGAGAGAGGTCATCGGATAAGTTTCGATGATACCGAAAAGTTGTTTCGGGATACACCATTAAGTCAAATTGGTTTCGGCACATGCCTGATAATTCTTGGAGGATGCCAGAATCATTCTGGAAGCTTTTTGGAATTTTCTGAGATAAAAACCGGAAATGTTCCGGAGCTGCCGGAGCCACTTCAGATGCGTTTCGCAGATGAAAATCACTAAAACCGGAATTGTTTCGGAACGCGTTGAAAATCATTTTAGTGGGTACTGGAAATGTTCTTAGCCCACATAAATATTTTCAGTTCGATCAGACGCTGAAAAATGTCGTCGTGAATAGTGAAAATCAGCTTTATGGTTACTTTATGGAAAGCCACCTTTTGGGGCTTTGCTCCAAAAGATCTTGGGGATGACATGGATGGATAGGAGCCATTTTTTGGGCCCCTCATGGGAGTGTGGACGGCCACATGGGGTATCCCCCCTTGGGGACCCTCTTGTTCCTTGGTTTCACTCCTAGGTCCTTGTGGAAGGACTTCATTCATGTGCATTTTGGGTTTTTTGTGAAACTACCCTACCCCCTTGGGATTTCCTATAAATAGAGGTGGAGGGGCAGCCCTCCACACTCATCCCTTGCTCTCATACACATGCCATGCATTATCTGGCTTCTTCTCTCCCTCCCACGAAAAAGTTTCGTAGAGCCGTAAGGCTGTCTGGGTTCCGGCAGGAACTAGTTCTGGACGGCGAAGCCCTGCCGCATAGATGACACCGTATGTGTGCAACTCTGTAGAGAGATCGTAGTTTCGGTCTTAGTTCGTGAGTGCCTCCCGAAGGGCTGTCCGTGTGACCGTCCGAGTTTCGAAGGTCCTCCCGAAGGGCTGTCCGAGTGACCGTTCGAGTTTCGAAGGTCCTCCCGAAGGGCTGTCCGCGACACCGTCCGGGGGGCTGTTCGACCGCCTCCTGGAGGGCTGTCTGAGGAGCAGATGAGGGTATACATCCTCGCGGTTGGGAGGTTGTAAATCCTAGCTGCGGGGATCTGCACCGCCGATCGTCATCGACTCTACTTCCCGCTGCGCTACGAGTCGGTAACGAAAAAGATCAAACCATGTATGCAGTCTCCATAGTGGTCCTGGGCTGGTGCGTAGGTCGGAAAATTTTTGTTTTCTGCTGCGTTCCCCTACAGTGGCATCAAGAGCCGTGCTATGCGTAGATGCAGGTTTCGATCTAGAATACATAGAGATGTATGGGTATTGCATAATATAATTAGGTAGTAGATGAGATCTATTGCTGAAAATTATTTATGCGGGTGACAGATGAAATCTGTTACCCGACGTTCTTGTTGCTTCCCTAGAATTTGCGTTTGCTCAATCTCGAGACAGCATGGTGGAATTTGACAAAGTTCTGGCAATCCGTGATCCTGATTGATCATGGAAGTGCTATCAGTTCTTTGGGTTCTGCCGTAGTCAAAAGAAAGATGAAATTCGCAGATGAAAGGGCATTGCAGATATGATCTGCACGGGGGTCATGCGTATGACGAAGTTTAGTATGGGGCTCGAGATTTAATTATCTCAGGTTTCATACACCCCGAGATGTTAATCTAGCAACTTGAATAATCATACTTGATGATAAAACGTTGGTAGCTGCGGTTTAAGTCAAAACCTTAGAAGCCACGTAAAATAAATTTTTGCATAAACCGATTAGAGGCGTCTAACTTGGTTTTGCAGGATGTGCATGTGATGTGGTATAGCAGTGCTCATACTAATTCGATTATGTATGAGATGACTATATGATGTAATTTGATTAACATGACCTGCGTGTCATGATTCGGCATGATGGCTGGAGCCATATGATTGCATTTTAATGACCTGCGTGTCAACCTTGTTGTAATGCATTATTTTGTTAGCTATAGAGATAGCGATATTATCTGGTGCATCGACAAGGTGGTGGCAATCTTCGTGAAGGTGACCACCGACGCGAATGCCGAAGACGAAGAAATGAAATACTTCTCCGTCAGAAAGGGCTATACCATATCATGCTATTATGAATTGCCTGAGATGTTTATCCCTTATGATGCACCCTTCTTGATTGCGCGGTAGTCGCTTTTATTAGGGTGATCTCTCACTTAAAATATCAAGTAGTTAGTGTTCTCCCAAGTGTAGCACCGTCACGGCACCTATCTTTTCGGGGTGCGCCATGGATGCATGGGTACGAACGATTAGAGAAGTGTGAGGCGGGTGAGGTCAGACCTCGCAGCAAGATCACTTGGTTGTCTTGACGTTCATGGCAGGATCGTCCTGAGCTCGGAACACACGCATCGAAAGATGAGCAAGAGTCACATAGAGATGTGATCGGCAAGTTGGCCTACCGATTAAAATTCCCGTTATGAGATGATGATTCTATGGCGATGAATTGAAGTCTGGATCTTGTATCACTCAAAATTAATTGTGAGAGATATTGATTTGAGTGGGAGCGCACTGTTGAATTAACATGTTTAATTCTCAGTGCAATTAATTATGAACACTGTCTAAGTGTTTCTTGCATAATAGTTGTAGAATAATGGCTCGCATTTCCACCTTCCCTATTAAAATTGAATAGCTGTTAAATATCTGGTTAAAACTTTACGATTGGTAACGTAATATGAGGATTGTCCTCAAAAGTGCCGAGAAGGACTTTGTCCTATCGCATGCTTTCCGTATCCTCCCGCTAATGCTATGGATCATGTGACTCTCGTCCTTCGATCCAAAAGCTAGAATTCTGTTACGGTCAAGTGGAATATGTTTGCTTCCATGAAACCCAAACTTCGAAAGTTGGGATAGTTATATGATATTCATGGAACTGAAAATTATTTTCAGATACAAACAAAGCAATGTTTGTTTGCAAGTATTAGTAAAAGTGTTTACTATGCATTTGACTGTTGGGAAAGGGATCCAGAAGAACGCCTGTCATATAATGAAAGGTGAATAAAACAACAACTTAAAGAGAAAGGAAGTGTCCAAAGGGTGTTAGTATGACTTACACGCCTAGGAAGTCCGGGGCTAATGCCACTCTTAAGTTGGGTGCTTCTTCTGAGAGTAGGAGAAATACTAAAAGTTAAACTGTTAGAAGTATAAAGGCAAAAGGAAAGAAGACTGGAATATCCAGCTCATGTATGAATGTCATACAAGTTTTTGATGTATAGAAGGCTGGTCAAAGATATAGTTCTTGCGAATTATGGTTAAACATGTTAATCACTAATTCTTGGGTATTGTGAGTTCATCACAAAATTGCCCGCTCGATTGCATTCTGTTGCAACTCGATGTAAGAACTACTATGGCCTGAAAGACTAGCTAGAAATGAGGTTAAGGTATACACAGGGAACATAGTAAATGTTACTATACCTTCCATCGGTGTATTGCCGTCTGTATTTATTTTCATAATTCATTTAGAGTTTTACAAACTCTATCCCATTGCATAAGGTATCTTGCAAGAAGGTTGTTCATAAGAGAACTTTTTATGTTCGATGTTATGAATAACACAAGGGCCATACTTTCATTATGAATGAGATGTATGTTATGAATATTGATAATAATACAATACCTCTGGGTTTACTTTCATAATTCATTTTAGAGTTTCATACACGCTAGCCCATTGCACAATGTTTGTTGCAAAAGAGTTGTTCATAAAAACAACAATTGTTGTTAAGTATTATGAATAACATGAAGGGCCATGCTTCCATCCAAGATGGCATGTATGTTATGAATATTGATGGAAATATGATACATCCATAACACTGACGCTAAATGTCGCAAGACTAAAAGAATACCACACAAGTGTGGCACTACATTTGGTCACATTGGAGAAACCCGCATGGAAAATTCCATTATGATGGATTTTGAAGTCTTTTTGATTTTGAATCATCTGACACTTGCAACTTTCCTCCGAAAAGTGAAGTGACTAAAATACCGTTCACAGGCCATAAGGAACGAACAACAAACTTATTAGTGATCATACATTTGATGTGTGTAGTCCGATAAGTGTTGTTAGTAGTGGATTTATTTATCTTCAGAAATGACTCAAGTAGATATATGGATATTTACTTGATGAGACGTAAGTCTGGATCTTTTGAAATCATTCAAAAGGTTTTCAAAAATGAAGTAGAAGTTATTGTAACAAGAAAATTATGTTTCTGCAATTTGATTGCACAAAGGAATATTTGAGTTACATGTTTAGCGAATGTCTGATGAGTTGTGAAAGGGGTTTCATAACTTGCACCTCCCGGAACACCACTGCAAGTGGAAAGTCTGTGGAGATGTAATCAAACCATTTATGACATGGTAAGGTCAAAGATGACATAAATAAATTTGCCATTATCCCTTTTAAAGTGATGCTTTAAAGACTGCGGCTTTTACACTGAAAAGAGCTACATCGGGTCTGTTGAAATGAAGCCATGGTATGGTACGCCCAACCATGTTATATCTTTTCTTAACATTTGGAATATGGGGCTTGTGTAAAAGGTTACAAACCTATTCCAAATCAGACAAGTGCTACTTTGTAGGTTATACCAAATGTTGGGTATTCCTCCCTCACTATACCGAGGCAAATAGTTTTGCCGCGAAACGGTGTGCTTTTAAAGAGAATGGTTCTTTCAAAAAGGTGAGTGGGAGAATAGTGCAACTCGACGAGATAAACAGTATCTACGTCATCAGATCAAAGGAAAGAGACCTTGGAAGTAATTCCAGAGTTTCCTACTGCGACTGATACGGAAGTCTCTACAATAAAATGTATGAACTTCGGTCGAACTTGCAGCTGAACCACGTAGGCAAGGCTCGTGCAAACCTCTCAGGTGCGCAAACGAGATATTGTTGTTAGACAACATTATACCTACGATACACAAGGAAGCGTTGATGGGCCCTGACTCCGGAATTGGCTAAATGCCAATACAACCCGAATTAGTTTCCATATAAGTGATTCAAGATTAAACCTTGATACACCTTTCGGAAGACTTAGAGTCTAACGAATATTTATGGAACTTAAAACTGATACGGATAAAAATGTTTTATCCATAAAGCTCGACTTGTTGAAATAACAAGTTCAAGAGTTGACTACGATGAGGTTGTTTTCATCGTAGCGATGCTTAAAGTCGGTTCGGGTTGAACTAGCAATTAATACATATTTCAATCATGAGATATGAAACATGGATGATAAAAGGATTTCCATCTGATGGAAATGAAAGCTAGGACTTGTATATGATACAGTCCAAAGTAATTTGTCGATCCAGAGGATGCTAGTAGGTATGCAAACTTCAGAGTTCTAGCAATGGACAGAAGAGAGCAAAATGGAGTTGGAATCTTCGTGTTTTGATGAAATGGTCAAAGGGGTTTTGACTTCATCAATGGGTAACGAAGATGCTTGTAATTCAAGAAAGTAAGTGGGAGCGTAATAATATTTCTAAAAACCTTATGTGCTTGGCACATTGGTAATTGGAAATAAATTTCTTGACACGAATTAGGACTTCATTTGAAAATAGTTTTTCGATGAAGTGCTTAGGCTAAATAGCCTCAATATTAGGCATGATGATCTATGGAGATAGATTTACCTAATGGGGCTAAGCAATGAATACATATTGACAAGATGCTAAAACCTTTTAGCATTTAAAACGCCAAGGAGTGATTCTTGCCAAAGTCACATGGAAAGAGTTTTTGCAAGACTCGGTGTCCCAAAACACTGATGAGTAAAATACATAATGCAGATTCCACACACTTTTGTGTTTGGATTAATCATGTATTCCATGGTATGTAAAACAACCAGATATGTCCGATACTCCCAAGGTGTTGCGAGTATGGATACTAAAGTGATCAAAGTACTGATCGTGGGACAACAGTGAAAGATGTCATTGAGTACTAGAGTAAGTACTGATGATATGTTTTCTTGCAAGCGGAGATCATGAAGAGTTCGTTGTAAAATGTTACATCGATAGTCTTCATCTTTTCACCGTGCGATTTTCGATTTAAGTTAAGGGTTTTGTGTAACACACAATGTGGTGGCACAGTTAGTTGGAATTTGTTCAAACTAGTTACTGTGGCGAATTCTATAACAAGGGCTAAGTATGTTGACGCTTTAGAAGCGACAAAGAAGATGTTGAATCATATAGTTCATTCATGAACTTAGTATAGTTCCAAGATGGCTTTTGACAATGGGACACTACTGCAGGTAGTTGCTCCATAACTCAGTCTGAGGAATCCAGGTTCGACCTGTGATTCACATACATACAAAGCCAAGTCCACACAAAATATGAATTTTGTGAAAACGTGAAAACGCGAGGACATGCAAAGATACACACGGAACTGAAGTCGTCAGATCCGTTGGACATCAGGCTATACCACAAGCGAAGCATATTTATACCGGTGTGCCACAGGTGTAAAGTGCATTAGCATTAACTAGATTATTGACTCTAGTGCAAGTGGGAGTCTGTAGGAGATATGCCCTAGAGGCAATAATAAATGATATTATTTATCTCCGAGTTCATAATTATGTTTATGTTCCATGCTATAACTGCTATGGTTCTCGAGTCTGCAATAACCACGAGGCTCGGAGGAAGACTCATATGCACGTGTGGAATAATAAACGGTAAAATGTATTCCTAGTCTGGCCTCTAAGACTAGCTCAAGTGTTGCATGATGGTTATGTTTTCCTGATCATGGGCATGTCTATGTTACCAACCTTGAGGGCATAATGTTAAGAGAACATTTGTGTTGAATCGACCCGGCATGATGTTATGCTATGAGATTCATTCGTCACAAGTTTATTGGTACATAACACAGAGATGGTTAACGTTTGCATGATTCCTTAGACCATGAGAGTATCGAGTTTCTTCATGCTTGCTTCATGAACTTTGGGGTTTGTTAAACGTCATCCGTAAATGGGTGGCTATTACGGCGGCTTACGGGTTCATGGAAAAGTGTGTCAAGTAACTTGATAGCTCAAGATTGGGATTTGCTCCTCCGACGATGGAGAGATATCTCTGGGCCCTCTCGGTGTTACGGTATCCATCATCGTCTGGCCAGACACTTTGTGATTTGATCACGGGGATGCCGGAACACGATAACGAGAAAAGAGAACAATACCGGTAACGAGGTAACTAGCATAGTGGACAAGTTGTTGATCCACGGGAATGCCAACATGTCTCACCTCGGGTATTTGTAACATATCGCGAAGCAACAGGAATAGCACACGGCAACTGGAGGTTCACTCGAATATTTATTCGTGTGGGTATAGGGGTCAATATGGGTGTCCACGGCTCCGATGTTGATCATTGATCGGAAGGGGTTCCGGGTCATGTCTATACTTCACCGAACCTATAGGGTCACACGCTTAAGGGTCATCTATCTGCTGAATACTAGACAGGGAGTCTGAGAGAAAATCACCGAAAAAGTTTCGGACACCGAAAAGTTTCGGACAGCGGAATCGTACCGCAGAGAGAGGTCATCGGATAAGTTTCGATGATACCGAAAAGTTGTTTCGGGATACACCATTAAGTCAAATTGGTTTCGGCACATGCCTGATAATTCTTGGAGGATGCCAGAATCATTCTGGAAGCTTTTTGGAATTTTCTGAGATAAAAACCGGAAATGTTCCGGAGCTGCCGGAGCCACTTCAGATGCGTTTCGCAGATGAAAATCACTAAAACCGGAATTGTTTCGGAACGCGTTGAAAATCATTTTAGTGGGTACTGGAAATGTTCTTAGCCCACATAAATATTTTCAGTTCGATCAGACGCTGAAAAATGTCGTCGTGAATAGTGAAAATCAGCTTTATGGTTACTTTATGGAAAGCCACCTTTTGGGGCTTTGCTCCAAAAGATCTTGGGGATGACATGGATGGATAGGAGCCATTTTTTGGGCCCCTCATGGGGGTGTGGCCGGCCACATGGGGTATCCCCCCTTGGGGACCCTCTTGTTCCTTGGTTTCACTCCTAGGTCCTTGTGGAAGGACTTCATTCATGTGCATTTTGGGTTTTTTGTGAAACTACCCTACCCCCTTGGGATTTCCTATAAATAGAGGTGGAGGGGAAGCCCTCCACACTCATCCCTTGCTCTCATACACATGCCATGCATTATCTGGCTTCTTCTCTCCCTCCCACGAAAAGAGTTTCGTAGAGCCGTAAGGCTGTCTGGGTTCCGGCAGGAACTAGTTCTGGACGGCGAAGCCCTGCCGGATAGATGACACCGTATGTGTGCAACTCTGTAGAGAGAGTAGTTTTGGTCGTGAGTGCCTCCCGAAGGGCTGTCCGTGTGACCGTCCGAGTTTCGAAGGTCCTCCTGAAGGGCTGTCCGAGTGACCGTTCGAGTTTCGAAGGTCCTCCCGAAGGGCTGTCCGCGACAGCGTCCGGGGGGCTGTCCGACCGCCTCCTGGAGGGCTGTCTGAGGAGCAGATGGGGGTATACATCCTCGCGGTTGGGAGGTTGTAAATCCTAGCTGCGGGGATCTGCACTGCCGATCGTCATCGACTCTACTTCCCGCTGCGCTACGAGTCGGTAACGAAAAAGATCAAACCATGTATGCAGTCTCCATAGTGGTCCTGCACTGGTGCGTAGGTCGGAAAATTTTTGTTTTCTGCTGCGTTCCCCTACAACATTAGGGTTTTGGTTGATGTGTGTCTTAAGGTGTTATTCTAGTATGAACTCTAGGCTGTTTGTGACACTTATAGGAATAGCCCAACGGATTGATTGGAAAGAATAACTTTGAGGTGGTTTCGTACCCCTACCATAATCTCTTTGTTTGTTCTCCGCTATTAGTGACTTTGGAGTGACTCTTTGTTGCATGTTGAGGGATAGTTATATGATCCAACTATGTTATTATTGTTGCGAGAACTTGCACTAGTGAAAGTATGAACCCTAGGCCTTGTTTCCTAGCATTCAATACCGTTTATGCTCACTTTTATCATTAGTTACCTTGCTTTTTTTATATTTTCAGATTACAAATACCTATATCTACCATCCATATTGCACTTGTATCACCATCTCTTCGCCGAACTAGTGCACCTATACAATTTACCATTGTATTGGGTGTGTTGGGGACACAAGAGACTTCCTGTTATTTGGTTGCAGGGTTGTTTGAGAGAGACCATCTTCATCCTACGCCTCCTACGGATTGATAAACCTTAGGTCATCCACTTGAGGGAAATTTGCTACTGTCCTACAAACCTGTGCACTTGCAGGCCCAACAACGTCTACAAGGAGAAGGTTGCGTAGTAGACATCAAGAAGTTTCTGGCGCCGTTGCCGGGCAGGTGAGTGCTTGAAGGTATATATTTAGATCTTGCAATAGAATATTTTTGTTTCTTGTTTTAGCACTAGTTTAGTCTATAAAAGAAAACTACAAAAATGGAATTGAGTTTACCTCATACGCTTCATCTTTTTAATATCTTTCGTGAGTATGATGGGAAGGAAAATTGTGCCAACGTGTTAGAAGAAGAATTACATAGAATGCTTGGCATAAAATATGTGAATGATGAGCATGATTGCAATGTTGTTAGTATGAATTCTATGAATATCCATGATGCTAATGATATGCAAAGCCACAAGCTTGCGGATGCTATGTTTGATGAAGATGATATTTTTAGTCCCCCAAGCTATGATGAGCAAATTTACTATGATGAAAGCATGCCTCCTATCTATGATGATTATTGTGATGACACGTATGCTTTAAAAACAATGATAACCATGAAACTTGTCATCTTGATCTTAATTTTCAATCACATGATAGTTGTTTTGTTGAGTTTACTCCCACTATTCTGAATGAGAAGAATTTTGCTTATGTGGAGAGTAATAAAATTCCTATGCTAGTAGATCACGAAAAGAATGCTTTAGGTGCTGGTTATATTGTTGAATTCATTCATGATGCTACTGAAAATTATTATGAGGGAGGAACATATGCTTGTAGGAATTGCAATAATATCAAGTTTCCTCTCTATGTGCCTAAAATCTTGAAGTTATGCTTGTTTTACCTTCCTATGCAAGTTGATTCTTGTTTACATAAGTTATTTGCTTACAAAATCCCTATGCATAGGAAGTGGGTTATACTTAAATGTTCTAGTCATATTCTTCATGATGCTCTCTTTGTGTTTCAATTCTTATCTTTTTGTGAGCATCATTGAAATCATCATGCCTAGCTAGGGGCGTTAAACGATAGCGCTTGTTGGGAGGCAACCCAATTTTATTTTAGTTTCTTGATTTTTGGTTCTGTTTAGGAATAAATAATTCATCTAGCCTCTGGTTAGATGTGGTTTTGTGTTTTAATTAGTGTTTGTGCCAAGTAGAACCTTTGGGAAGACTTGGGTGAAGTCTTTATGATCATGCTGTAAAAAACAGAAACTTTAGCGCTCACGAGATTAGCTTCAACTTTTTACTGGAGATTGCTATTTAGTTGATTATTTTTGAAGATGATTACTAGAAAAATTCCTCAGGTCCACCAGTTTATTTTAGAATTTTTGGAGTTCCATAAGTTTGCGTTAGTTACAGATCACTACAGACTGTTCTGTTTTTGACAGCTTCTGTTTTTCGTGTGTTGTTTGCTTATTTTGATGAATCTATGGCTAGTAAAATAGTTTATAAATCATAGATAATTTGTAATACAGTAGGTTTAACACCAATATAAATAAAGAATAAGTTCATTACGGGTACCATGATGTGGTGTTTTGTTTTCTTTCACTAACGGAGCTCACGAGTTTTCTGTTAAGTTTTGTGTTGTGAAGTTTTCAAGTTTTGGGTAAAGATTCGATGGACTATGGAATAAGGAGTGGCAAGAGCCTAAGCTTGGGGATGCCCAAGGCACCCCAAGGTAATATTCAAGGATAACCAAGCGTCTAAGCTTGGGGATGCCCCGGAAGGCATCCCCTCTTTCGTCTTCGTTCATCGGTAACTTTACTTGGAGCTATATTTTTATTCACCACATGATATGTGTTTTGCTTGGAGCGCCATTTTTATTTTCTTTAGCTTTGCTTGCTGTTTGAATAAGATACCAAGATCTGAAATTCTTAAATGTTACAGAGTCTTCACATGGTTGCATAATTATTAAACTACTCATTGATCTTCACTTATATCTTTCGGAGTAGTTTGTCATATACTCTTTGTGCTTCACTTATATCTTTTGAGTTATATAGTTTGCTCTAGTGCTTCACTTGTATATTTTAAGAGCACGGTGGTGGACTTGTTTCATAGAAACTATTGATCTCTCATGCTTCACTTAGATTATTTTGAGAGTCTTAAATAGCATGGTAATTTGCTTAAATAATAATAATATGCTTGGTATTCAAGATTTGTAAAACTTTCTTTTGAGTGCGTTGAATACTAAGAAAAGTTTGATGCTTGATAATTGTTTTGAGATATGGAGGTACTGATATTAAAGTCATGCTAGTAGGGTGATTATGAATTTAAAAATGCTTGTGTTGAAGTTGGCAAGTCCCGTAGCATGCACGTATGGTTAAAGTTGTGTGACAAATTTGAAACATGAAGTGTCCTTGGATTGTGCATCCTTATGAGTGGCGGTCGGGGACGAGCGATGGTCTTTTCCTACCAATCTATCCCCCTAGGAGCATGCGCGTAGTGCTTGGTTTTTGATGACTTCTAAATTTTTGTAATAAGTATATGAGTTCTTTTGACTAATGTTGAGTCCATGGATTATACGCACTTTTACCTTTCCACCATTGCTAGCCTCTTCGGTACCGTGCATTGCCCTTTCTCACCTTGAGAGTTGGTGCAAACTTCGCCGGTGCATCCAAACCCCGTGATATGATACGCTCTATCACACATAAACCTCCTTATATCTTCCTCAAAACAGCCACCATACCTACCTATTATGGCATTTCCATAGCCATTCCGAGATATATTGCCATGCAACTTTCCACCGTTCCGTTTATCATCATGACACGCATTACTTTTGTCATATTGCCATTGCATGATCATGTAGTTGACATCGTATTTGTGGCAAAGCCACCACGCATAATTTTTCATACATGTCACTCTTGATTCATTGCACCATCCCGGTACACCGCCGGAGGCATTCATATAGAGTCATATCTTGTTCTAGTTTCGAGTTGTAATTCATATGTTGTAATCAATGAAAGTGTGATGATCATCATTATTAGAGCATCGCCCAAAAAGAAAGAAAAAAAAGAAAAAAAGAAGAAAGGCCCAAAGAAAAAAAAAGGAAGGCCCAAAAAAAGGGCTATGTTACTATCTCTTTTTCCACACTTGTGCTTCAAAGTAGCACCTTGTTTTTCATGTAGTGAGTCTCATATATTGTGCTTCAAAGTAGCACCATGTTTTTCATATAGTGAGTCTCATAGGTTGTCTTTTTCATACTAGTGGGAATTTTTCATTATAGAACTTGGCTTGTATATTCCTACGATGGGCTTCCTCAAAATGCCCTAGGTCTTCGTGAGCAAGCAAGTTGGATGCACACCCACTTAGTTTCTTTTGTTGAGCTTTCATTCATTTATAGCTCTAGTTCATCCGTTGCATGGCAATCCCTACTCCTCATGTTGACATCAATTGATGGGCATCTCCATAGCCCGTTGATTATCCTCGTCAATGTGAGACTTTCTCCTTTTTTGTCTTCTCCTCACAATCCCCATCATCATATTCTATTCCACCCATAGTGCTATATCCATGGCTCACGCTCATGTATAGCGTGAAAGTTGAAAAAGTTTGAGATTATTTAAGTACGAAACAATTGCTTGGCTTGTCATCGGGGATGTAGAATTTGGGAACATTTTTGTGTGACGAAGATGAAGCATAGCCTAACTATATGATTTTGTAGGGATAAACTTTCTTTAGCCATGTTACTTTAAGAAGACATGAATGCTTTTATTAGTATGCTTGAAGTATTATTATTTTTATGTCAATATGAACTTTTGTCTTGAATCTTTCGAATCTGAATGTTCATACCACAATTAAGAAGAGTTACATTGAAATTATGCCAAGTAGCACTCCGCATCAAAAATTCTCTTTTTTATCATTCACCTACTCGAGGACGAGCAGGAATTAAGCTTGGGGATGCTTGATACGTCTCCAACGTATCTATAATTTTTGATTGCTCCATGCTATATTATCTACTGTTTTGGACTATATTGGGCTTTATTATCCACTTTTATATTATTTTTGTGACTAACCTATTAACCGGAGGCCCAGCCCAGAATTGCTGGTTTTTTGCCTATTTCAGTGTTTCAAAGAAAAGGAATATCAAACGGAGTCAAAACGGAATGAAATCAACTGGAGAAGTTATTTTTGGAAGGAAAGCTACTGGAAAAGCTTGGAGTGCACGGAAGGGGGGTCCCGAGCTGCCCACGAGGGTGGGGGGCGCGCCCACCCTCATAGGGCGCGCCCCCTGCCTCGTGGACAGCCCGGAGGTCCACCGACATACTTCTTTCACCCATGTATACCCACGTATCCTAAAACTTCCAAAACGGAGAATAGATCTGGAGTTCCGCAGCCGCAAGCCTCTGTAGCCACCAAAAACTTCTCGGGAGCCCGTTCCGGCACCCTGCCGGAGGGGGGGGGGACCCTCACCTGTGGCCATCTCCATCATCCCGGCACTCTCCATGACGAGGAGGGAGTAGTTCACCCTCGGGGCTGAGGGTATGTACCAGTAGCTATGTGTTTGATCTCTCTCTCTCTCGTGTTCTTGATTTGGCACGATCTTGATGTATCGCGAGCTTTGCTATTATAGTTGGATCTTATGTTTCTTCTCCCCCTCTACTCTCTTGTAATGGATTGAGTTTTCCCCTTGAAGTAATCTTATCGGATTGAGTCTTTAAAGATTTGAGAACACTTGATGTATGTCTTGCCATGCGTATCTGTGGTGACAATGGGATATCACGTGCAACTTGATGTATGTTTTGGTGACCAACTTGCGGGTTCCGCCCATGAACCTATGCATAGGGGTTGGCACATGTTTTCGTCGTGATTCTCCGGTAGAAACTTTGGGGCACTCTTTGAAGTACTTTGTGTTGGATTGAATAGATGAATCTGAGATTGTGTGATGCATATCGTATAATCATACCCACGGATACTTGAGGTGACATTGGAGTATCTAGGTGACATTAGGGTTTTGGTTGATGTGTGTCTTAAGGTGTTATTCTAGTACGAACTCTAGGGCTGTTTGTGACACTTATAGGAATAGCCCAACGGATTGATTGGAAAGAATAACTTTGAGGTGGTTTCGTACCCTACCATAATCTCTTCGTTTGTTCTCCGCTATTAGTGACTTTGGAGTGACTCTTTGTTGCATGTTGAGGGATAGTTATATGATCCAACTATGTTGTTATTGTTGAGAGAACTTGCACTAGTGAAAGTATGAAACCTAGGCCTTGTTTCCTAGCATTGCAATACCGTTTACGCTCACTTTTGTCATTAGTTACCTTGCTGTTTTATATTTTCAGATTACAAATACCTATATCTACCATCCATATTGCACTTGTATCACCATCTCTTCGCAGAACTAGTGCACCTATACAATTTACCATTGTATTGGGTGTGTTGGGGACACAAGAGACTTCGTGTTATTTGGTTGCAGGGTTGTTTGAGAGAGACCATCTTCATCCTACGCCTCCTACGGATTGATAAACCGTAGGTCATCCACTTGAGGGAAATTTGCTACTGTCCTACAAACCTGTGCACTTGCAGGCCCAACAACGTCTACAAGGAGAAGGTTGCATAGTAGACATCAGTGTGTTGATGATGAACACCTTGCTCTTGTGCTTCAAATGATTGTCTCCCCAACACTCAACTCTCTCTCACAGATTTGGCTATGGTGGAAAGATGATTTGAGTGGAAAGCACCTTGGGGAAGGCTAGAGATCAAGATTCTTGTGGTTGGATTGGAATGTCTTGGTCTCAACACATGAGTAGGTGGTTCTCTCTCAGAAAATGAGTAGTGGAAGTGTAGGCACGTTCTGATGGATCTCTCTCAAATGGAGAAGGGGGTGGAGGGGTATATATAGCCTCCACACAAAATCTAGCCGTTACACACAATCTTCCAAACTCGGTGGGACCAAATAGTGAACTCGGTCAGACCGATATGGTTGAAAATATGAACGTTAGAGTTTTCGGTGGGACCGACAAGGTCAACTCGGTGAGACTGATGTGCTAGGGTTAGGGCAAAACCTCATCTCGGTGAGACCGATTGCGTGAACTCGGTGAGACCGGTTTCACCAATAAGCAAGCAGAGACTTGGTCAAGCAAACTCGGTGGGACCGACTGCACATTTTGGTGAGACTAAAATGAAAGCAATTTTTCTATGTCACATATCGGCCTATCTCGTGTTGTGACATCTAAAGTTTCACCACCCCTACTACTGACCGAAATCCTGCTTTCGTGAGCTTTCCCAAAGGTGACACCGAAGGTCTACCTCCATTTTTGCCTTTTTGAGACCATGGGTGACTCGTGTGGACTTATCCCCTCTCGATAAGCTGAAGACCATATCGTCTGTGTAGCGTGCGTAATAGAAGATTACGGCCCCATCCTCTCGGACCCCATTAGCATCTCCGATCCGAGAGTTGGGATGACTCCGTTAGTTTCGGTCGGGAGGCGCCTTGGGGGACCTAATTAGGAGTTGGTTGATTCTTTCATAGATATGAAGAAGGACGGCTCGCTTTGCTTTACAACCAGGGCGAGCCTCGCTCCCGGAGAGAGAGCTGGCTTTAGGGGTTCGAGGGCAAAAGCTATATCAGCAGTTAGCAAGCAATCGTCGTGGTCTGAGAGTTTTTATTGGCAAATAAAAATGAATATGGAATAATACAAAGATGCTGCTATTGAATAGGTAGTTCAGGCACCATCGTCAATATGTTGCTGCTATTGAATCCGGTTTTGAATCAAGCTGCGGAAATCAAGGCAGATAAGCTATGGTGTCCTATAATCCGGTCTTTTAATCCCTCTGATATTTCCCAGGAAAAAACAAAAACAAACAAAATTATGCACACGCAGCCAAAAGAACGTTTCCCAGGAAAAAAACCAAAAAAATGCACACGTAATGCAACCCAAAAGATGCAGTGGCCCATTTACGCGATTCTCCCACACCATGCCACTAAAAAGAGCCCATTGAAACAAATAGCCCAGGCAAAAAACGTAAGCCTGGCAGCGACATCCTAAAACTGATTCACGCGCGACAACTCATTACGAAATCTTGAAGCTACAAATCGTATGGTATAAAACCTAGATGAGCATACTTAAATTTCATCTAGACATGGTTTAGCAAATCCGTTACAAATAATGGCATGCTGCAACGTACACACGGAAGCTGGCACCGTTGCCGTGCTGCCGTCTAGGATTAAAAAGTAATAATAATGGCCGGCCAGCGGACCCTGATTGGCATGTTGCACTTGATATACAAATGGAGGTGAAGAGCAGGTTGCCGGACACGCATTGTTCCATAATCAATATTATAATAGTTGGATGAATGTATCAACTGATGTAGAGGCCCAGGAGCATGTTAAAATTTACCAAGAAAAAACCTGCTGAAAATTAATTTTCTGAAATGAACTATCTGCATGTTCCATCAATTTATATGAACTTATGAAGCGGATTGAGGTAATGATGAAGTCTACATCCTTGCCATTAACATGCCTCTTGTGATGAATGAATGGGTTGCTCTGTTTGCTTGGTTAACTGCGTGCGTGTAGTGGATGCGTGAGGGGATGGCGACGCTCACAGCTCACTACTCCCTTGATCAATCAATTAGTCCTTCTGTTGTTAGAGGGGTTAGTTAATTACTGATCTTAATCTGATGGAACAAGTGTAATGCTGGGGCGCATATTAACATCAAGGGTTACCCTGTACAAGATATGAAATTGATTTGGTTGCTCTGCCTGTACAAGATGAATCGATGGCTTAATACCCATGAAGGAGTACTAATATATACTCCCTCCGTTCCAAAATAGATGACCCAACTTTGTACTAAATTTAGTATAAAAGTTGAGTCATCTATTTTCGAACAGTGGGAGTACCAGTCAATAATGGTTTTTTATAGAAAACACATTGAAGCGCTGCAGAAGCAAGCAAACATGACATATTATCTGTAACACGGTTACCTATTTGGTAAAAACAAATGTAGTACTATGACACACGGTTAGAAATGCGGCATACAAACGTACTGCCACCTTAAAAACATGGTTTCAAATGCAGATCAGAAACATTCAGCCACCTAAGAACACAGGAACAAATATTCTCCTAACCAAAGGAGACATGCATTGCTCATGTTTTTAGAATTAATTTTGTCAAAAAATTACTTAGTGACAAACATCTTGCACCTTATGAGATCGACTCAGTATGTGTAGTCGCTGAGCTACCTCCATCATCGTCGGTCTTTTATCTACATCAAGGCTAAGGCACTCCATGGCCATACCTGCTAGACTGTCAAGAAGCTCTAAATCTTCTGCTATTGCAATTTCCTTGTCAAAAAGCTCAGTCGCTTTCTCTTGTTTCTTATGGGCTTCAAGAAAGCTCTTTACCAATCCATTACTCTCAGAATGTATGGCCCTCCTGCTGCTAATAAGCTCCAGGATCACAACTCCAAAACTGTAGACATCACTTTTTTCGGTGAGCAGGCCCTCTTGTAGATATACCGGATCCATATAATTCTTGTCTCCGATGACAGATGCGGTGTGTTCCTTGTCTCTTCCCAGCAACCTAGATATGCCAAAGTCTGATATTTTAGGTGCAAAGTTATCATCCAAGAGTATATTTACTGGTTTGACATCACCGTGTAGAATTCTAGTGTTTGCTTGTGAGTGCATATAAGCTAGACCATCCGCTGATTGAGCAGCAATATTTAGACGTGCATCCAAGTTGAGAGCCACCTTGTTATTATTGTTGTTGTGAAGAATATCATCAAGGCTACCTTGGGAGATAAATTCATAAACCAGCATGGGGGCATCAACTTCAAGGCAACAACCAATAAGTCTAACAATGTTTTTGTGGATGACTCGAGATTGGATGATGACTTCGTTTGCAAATTGTTCACTCTCTAGAACACTACCATTGATTGGTTTTTTTATTGCAACTTCCTTATCGTCAAGAAGGCCCTTGTAAACTTCACCGAAGCAACCTTTTCCAATTAAATTGCTATTCTTCAAAAGTGGCCTTAGTTCCCCCTTTTTGAAAAGTTGAATGGTATTTGCCTGCTCTAGTATAGGGCCGCCATTTTTCTTGTAGAATTCCTTTGTCTTTTTTTTCTCATGGTGAAGAATAACAAGAAACGATAGAAGTGCCACGAGAAGAATACCACATATTACACCTAGACGGACAAGAGTCAAACTTAGTCTGTGTCACTAGATTCATAATTGCAGATATAGTAGTAATGGTTAGTATAAGATGTAAGAAAAATCGTTTGTCCTTGAACTCGGAATCTAAAATAAACTACCACTAGATCTTCATGAGAAGGAAAAGTATACAAATCAGGACGTTCAACACGTTGATACTCCATTGAAATTAAATGCGCACAAGGCAAGTAAATCAGTGGACAAAAAAAGATATGGAAATCATGTACTCTCCCCATTCCTAAATATAATGCTTTTTTGATATTCCAATACGGACTACATACGGAGCAAAATGAGTGAATCTACACTCTAAAATGTCTATGTATATCCGTATGTAGTTCGTATTAATATCTCTAAAAAGGCTTATATCTGGAAACGGAAGGAATATGCGGTATTTTACATTAATTCAAGTCATTTATAAAAATTAAGCCCTTTAAGACAATTATAGATGCAGCATGTATCCATCAAGAGTTGTAGTACTTCCTCTGTCCCATAATATAAGAACGTTTTTAGCACTACACTAGTATAAAAAAATATTTTTATATTATGGGACGGAGGGAGTACAATATAAGCTAGCCTGGGAACGAGAGATCTCGACCACGCTTCTAGATCTCGACCACGCCGGCTCCTTCGGTCCTTCCCAACCAACAGAAGAGAGAAAGGAATGAGTGACAAGAGAGAGGAGGAGAGAAACGAGAGAGAGAAATATAAGTGGACACCAGCCTGCCACCTCACCGATCCATGTGCTTGGGTGTTCAGCCAATAGGAAGGAAGCAATGCATGTGTGCTTCTTTGTGTGCTTTCTTCTTCATCTTGCTTCTATATTTTATAAATTAATTTGTCCCTAAAATTCAAGTTTGCTATTTTCCCTTAACTATAGTACACATAAAAGAACTCCATGCAAAATAATTGCATTTTTTTGAACTTGTATTCATTTTCTTTCATTTTTCAAAAACAATGTCAAAATGACCGGCATGATTATTCAAGGCAAAGGATTGAATTTCTCAAAAATCTATGTGGTTCTCCCATATAATGAATACTTGTGTACCTAAAAATATTTTTTACTAAATTTTAGGATATAGCTATGACACACTTGCGGTACAAATTTGAATTACTTTCGGGAAATCAACATAAAAAGTCAATTAAATGTGCGAAAGTAGCTAGAAATCGACAAAATCCTTGAAACTTCGGCATTGTGCACAAGATAAGGTCTACTTATTGTGAAAATTGAAGTGGTGGCATTTTGCACCCTATTTTATTTACTTGCTTAACAAAAAATACCAATTTTCTACACTTAGAAAATGAAAATAGTTTTTTTGTACAACAAACTTGAAAACTTTATTTGGCAACATTGTTTGTAATGTTAAGTTGCAACCATGTGTCTCATTTTGGAACATTATAATAAATTACATAATGAATATGACCATCAACTTGCTCGTTTGACTTGAAAGCCAAGAATGTTCACACACGATAGCCCGTTTTGTGAAGGAATTTTTTTTCACATTTGTCATATTGAAAGTTTTTTATTTTTCCTTCCAACTAGTAGACATAGAAGGACTCCGTGCGAAAGGATTGCATTTTTTGAACTTGTATTCATTTTCTTTCATTTTCTCCAAAACGGGGTCAAAATGGTCGGCATGGCTATTCATGGGAAGGGATTGAATCTCTCAAAACTATAAGTGGTTCTCCCATATAATGACTACTTGTGTACCTAAAAATATATTTTTCTAAATTTTAGGACAGAGGTATCATACACTTTCAGTTCAAATTTGAATTACTTTCGGGAAAACAACATAAAGTCATTTAAATATGCGAAAGTAGCTAGAAATCTAGGAAATACTTGATACTTGGGCATTGTGCATAAAATATGGTCTACTTACTGTGAAAATTGAAGTGGTGCCATTTTGCACCCTATTTATTTTACTTGCTTCACAAAAATACCCATTTTTTACAATTAGAAAATGAAAAATGATTTTTTTTGTACAAAAAAGTGGGAAACTCTATTTGGTAACATTGTTTTAATGGCAAGATGCACATATGTGTCTAATTTTGGCACATTATAATCTATGCAATGAATATGATACTCACCTTAGTCATTTGAGGTCAATTTTTGTACATGGTAAAAATGTAATTAATATGGCCTCAAATGAAAAAGTTGTCAACATGAAAATTATCCGTCTCATCAAAATGAACAACTCTTATTTTTGGAACATCATCATCTAAGGTCGTATGCAACCTCCACAGCAAAAACTATGCAGCAAAGCGAAGACCCCTTTTTGCCGAGTGTGACACATGGTAAAGACCCCCTTTTACCGAGTGTAGCACTCGGCAAAACCCTGTTTGCTGAGTTTTGTTGTTTACCGAGCGTTTTGTCGAGGACACTCGGCAAAGTATCTGTTTGCCGAATTTCACTTTTTTGCCGAGTGTAGCACCCGACAAAGTTACTATTGCCGAGTGTCTGTCATAATGCACTCGACAAAGAGGGAAATTCCAGTAGTGCTTGTAGGATATTTGGATGCTAATTTGGATAATTATATTTCACCGACAATACGACGAATTTTTGTTCTATGCATGCGTAGTTGTATGGCTTGTGTTGTCGAGGGTCAACTTAATTTTGGCCTATGTAGCAATCATACATTATAATCTATGTAAGTCGAGGATACATCAAGAGTAGCACTTACCCACAGCCGCCTTTGCTGGTAGGGGGAATATATCTGTGCAGGTTCCCAGTTTGCCATCACCTTTCATTCCGAATGCACATGGACAGTCATAGCCTCCCAGCCTGTTTTTGCAGACCCCGCCACTTGTGCAGTTGTAGAGTTCGGGGAGTTTGCACTCATCAATGTCTGAAGAATGAACACTTGGGGGGCTTAACGAATTGGCAATTGATGCCAATTTCTTGTGTATGTATGTAGGAGTATGTATGATGAAAATAATTGTCTGTGGGAGTATGTACCTTGGCATCCGTCAGGGATGTAAGGGTTGCCAGTGTAATGCTCCGAGCACTTGCAGATGTAGTTGGTACCGGAAAATGATGTGTTGGCACAAGAGCTGTTGTAGCTAACACAGGCGTAATCCCGCGTCGGCTGAAGGGCATGTCCTGCCGCCGAAGACAAAGTGTTCCCGGCGGTGAAATCGAGCACAAGGGGGACGCCCCGAGGGTTCATTTTTAGCAGCTCCCTGTCGCCGCGCATGTCCAGCGTGGAGAAGTTGTACCATGACTTCTCCACAAGCATGCCGTAAGAGCATGGGTAGGCTTGCAACTCGGTTTTGTAGCGCTTGCCCCCGACGTCCAAGCTGTACTGCCTGCCGAGGAAGTCGTCGGGCGGGAGTGGCTCCTCGCAGCACCCCCGGCCCGGCCCCTGCACGACCCATTCCTCGCGGTCGGGCTTTGGACAAGAACTCTTGCACTGCAAGACAATTCAGTAAAGGTTGAGCCGCCCCGTGGCTCATGAAGCAGCACAGTCTCGACGTTGACGCCCACACCGATGAGGATGTTACGCGTCGCAGACACGGCGAACACCGAGTAGGAGAAATCCATCGTCTGCTGCTCCGAGAAGTAGCTCCCGTTGGAATCTGTGCTGCACCGGAACGAGACGGGGGACGTGTGCTTGCACCTCGCCCGTGGCGACTGATATGCTCTTGAGCTCGACCAGCGACCACGAATTCTGATACATGTCCAGAGCCGTGGAGTAGTTGGCCACGCGTTTGATTTTTTCGCCAGGAAGGAAGGCGCGAGGGGGATTGTAGGCGTCGTCGCACAATACCTCGAATCCATCGCGGAAGCAGCCGGGGCTGACGCCGATGCCGAACGGGAAAGGGATGTCGATGTGGCCGCACTTGTGGCGGCAACCCCCTTGAGCTTCAGCGGCGGCGGCAAGGATGACTAATAGGGTTGCTCGCAGCAGCAACGGCCGTGCTTGGTACTGGTACTGGTAGCTGGGCTTGGTCGCCATGGTGCTCTCTACGTAATTACTACCTCGATGGGCTACTTAATATGGAGCAAGCTACCCGATGGAGGAATGATTGGATGCCAAAGGAATCAACATGCCAAGGGAGAGGCCTCTCTTATTAGTTATTACCCACGCTCCTTGGATGGACTGCTGCATGTGACCAGCGACTATACCGGCCAAATAAACGAAACGAGGAGGAAGACGCGCACCCCCGCTCGCAATGTTGTCCCAGACCACGAAGCTGCCGAGTACCTTCCCACAATACGCGTGTAAGACCTGTCCGATTACCGCTTCTGAGGGTGCGTTTGGTTGCAAGAGTGGGCAGGGATGGGTCGGGATCATTCAAAAAATAGACAAGCTAGCAAGCAGAAAGCCTAGTATATACACTAGTAGAAAACATGGCTTCCCTTCGGGCCTGGGCTAATTCGTCCCGATTTGTGAGCCCAGGGGGCCGGCCGGGGCCTCGTGGATATTGGTTCCGGTTCGTTTCGACCCATTTGTCCCGGTTCTAGGCACGAACCGGGACTAATGGTCCTCGCTCCTGGGCCACAACCATTGGTCCCGATTCTTGGCTCGAACCGGGACAGAATGCTGGGCTTTAGTCCCGGTTTATACCACGAACCGGGACAAATAAGTTGCCTATATATACCCCATCGCCGCAGCAGAGCACTCCACAGTGCTCTGTTTTTTGCTGGCCGGCGAGGGGGAGGGCATTGGGTGCTCTAGCTCACCTCCTATGCACATGAGGTGTTCGATAAAATGCCCGAGCCACGCTAGTTAAGATTTCTCCTCTCGACCTCCATTTTTCCCAAGATTTGTCTAGGTTTAGATTAGCGGTCCGGCACGCCCCGTCCCCGTCTTCACCGCCGTCGATCGCCCGTGCCGATCTCGTCGCCGGCACCACCGTGGTGAGCCTCTTGGTCTTATCTTTTTTCTGAAAGAAAAAAATTCTTACTTTACATAGATACTTGTCTAATTTTCTTACTTTTGACATACATAATCATATATAATGGACGCAGATGAACCGGCAATGGATGTACGGTGACAGACACACCTCCGAGTACATTAAGGGCGTGCATGATTTTCTCGAAGTGGCTGAGGCAAACAAGCAGAATGGTTTTATGTGTTGTCCATGCCCTAAATGTGGGAATACGAAGTCTTACTCTGACCGGAAAATCCTTCACACCCACCTGCTTTACAAGGGTTTCATGCCACACTATAATGTTTGGACGAGGCACAGAGAAATAGGGGTTATGATGAAAGACGACGAAGAAGAAGAGGATGATGACAACTATGTGCCCCCTGAATACGGTGATGCTGCTGAAGATCAAGAGGAACCAGACGATGTGCACGATGATGCTGCAACGGGGGAAGCTGCTGAAGATCAAGAGGAACCAGACGATGTGCCCGATGATGATGATCTCCGTCGGGTCATTGTCGATGCAAGGACGCAATGCGAAAGTCAAAAGGAGAAGCTCAAGTTCGATCGCATGTTAGAGGATCACAAAAAAGGGTTGTACCCCAATTGCGAAGATAGCAACACAAAGCTCGGTACCGTACTGGAATTGCTGCAGTGAAAGGCAGAGAATGCTGTGCCTGACAAATGATTTGAGAAGCTACTGAAAATATTGAAGAAGAAGCTTCCAAAGGATAACGAATTGCCCGACAGTACGTACGCAGCAAAGAAGGTCGTATGCCCTCTAGCATTGGAGGTGTAGAAGATACATGCATGCCCTAATGACTGCATCCTCTACCGCGGTGCCTACAAGGATTTGAACGCATGCCCGGTATGCGGTGCATTGCGGCATAAGATCAGACGAGATGACCATGGTGATGTTGACGGTGAGCCCCGAGGAAGAGGGTTCCTGCGAAGGTGATGTGGTATGCTCCTATAATACCACGGTTGAAACGACTGTTCAGAAACAAAGAGCATGCCAAGTTGATGCGATGGCACAGTGAGGACCGTAAGAAAAACGGAAAGTTGAGAGCACCCGTTGACGGGTCGCAGTGGAGATAAATCGAGAGAAAGTACTGGGCTGATTTTGCAGGTGACCCAAGAAACGTATGGTTTGCTTTAAGCACGGATGGCATTAATCCTTTCGGGAGCAGAGCAGCAATCACAGCACCTGGCCCGTGACTCTATGTATGTATAACCTTCCTCCTTGGATGTGCATGAAGCGGAAGTTCATTATGATGCCAATTCTCATCCAAGGCCCTAAGCAACCCGGCAACGACATTGATGTGTACCTAAGGCCATTAGTTGAAGAACTTTTCTGCTCTGGAATGGAAACGGTGTACGTGCGTGGGATGAGCACAGACAGGAGGAATTTAACCTGCACGAGTTGCTGTTTGTAACCATCAACGATTGGCCCGCTCTCAGTAACCTTTCAGGACAGACAAACAAGGGATACCACGCATGCACGCACTGTTTAGTTGACACCGAAAGTATATACCTGGACAAATGCAGGAAGAATGTGTACCTGGGCCATCGTCGATTTCTTCCGACCAACCATCAATGTCGAAAGAAAGGCAAGCATTTCAAAGGCGAGGCAGATCACCGGAAGAAGCCCGCCATGCGTACCGGTGATCACGTACTTGCTATGGTCAATGATTTACATGTAATCTTTGGAAAGGGTCCCGGCGGACTAGCTGTTCCGAGTGACGATAAGGGACACGCACACATGTGGAAGAAAAAATCTATATTTTGCGACCTACCCTACTGGAAAGACCTAGAGGTCCTCTCTTCGATCGACGTGATGCACGTGACGAAGAATCTTTGCCTGAACCTGCTAGGCTTCTTGGGCGTGTATGGGAAGACAAAAGATACAGCTGAGGCACGGGAGGACCTGCAACGTTTGCATGAAAAAGACAGCATGCCTCCAAAACAGTATGAAGGTCCTGCCAGCTACGCTCTTACCAAAGAAGAGAAGGAAATCTTCTTTGAATACCTTCTTAGTATGAAGGTCCCAACTGGCTTCTCGTCGAATATAAAGGTAATAATAAGTAGGCCAGAGAAAAAGTTTCAGAACCTAAAGTCTCATGACTGCCACGTGATTATGACGCAACTGCTTCCGGTTGCATTGAGGGGGCTTCTACCGGAAAATGTCCGATTAGCCATTGTGAAGCTATGTTCATTTCTCAATGCAATCTCTCAGAAGGTGATCGATCCAGAAATCATACAAGGCTAAGGAGTGATGTGGTGCAATGTCTTGTCAGTTTCGAGCTGGTGTTTCCACCATCCTTTCTTCAATATCATGACGCACGTCCCAGTTCATTTAGTTGACGAGATTGTCATTCTGGGCCCCGTATTTCTACACAATATGTACCCCTTTGAGAGGTTCATGGGAGTCCTAAAGAAATATGTTTGTAACCGCGCTAGGCCAGAAGGAAGCATCTCCATGGGCCATCAAACAGAGGATGTCATTGGGTTTTGTGTTGACTTCATTCCTGGCTTTAAGAAGATAGGTCTCCCTAAATCGCGGTATGAGGGGAGACTAATTGGAAAAGGCACGCTTGGAGGGGACTCAATAATATGCAGGGACGGATATTCTTGGTCTCAAGCACACTACATAGTTCTACGGAACTCTACCTTGGTGACCCCGTATGTCGATGAACACAAGAACAGTCTGCGCTCCAAACACCCGGAGTAGCCCGACGACTGGGTTACATGTGAACACATCAGGACTTTCAGCAGTTGGTTGGAAACACGTCTCAGAGGTGACAACACTGTTTGTGATGAGTTGTACTCGTTGTCCAGGGGACCATCTTCGACTGTATTGACTTACAAAGGATACGAGATAAATGGGAATACATTTTACACGAGAGGGAAAAGAACACCAACCAAAACAGCGGTATCTGCTTTGATGCAGCAACCGAGAGGGAAAAGGACACATATTATGGTTACATATTGGACATATGGGAACTTGAGTATGGACATGATTTTAAGGTCCCTTTGTTTAAGTGCAAATGGGTCAATCTATCAGAAGGCGGGATACAGGTAGACCCACAGTACGGAATGACAACAGTGGATCTGAACAATCTTGGGTACACTGACGAACCGTTCGTCCTAGCCAATGATGTGGCACATGTTATCTATGTGAATGACATGTCTACGAAACCGAGAAAAAGAAAAGATAAGGAAGCGAATACATCATACGATGAGCCAAAGAGCCACATAGTTCTTTCAGGAAAAAGGGACATCGTGGGAGTGGAGGGCAAGACAGACATGTCTGAAGATTATAAAAAGTTTCATGAAATTCCTCCCTTCAAAGTCAAGGCTGACCCAAGCATCCTGATAAACGATAAAGATTATCCATGTTACGGCGCAATAAGCAAAGTACACAAGCGAAGAAAAAGTGAAGACTTTCTCTCCACAACTATTATGATGATAACATGCAAACTTTCAACCTTTTCGTAGTTCATTCGAAATGCCTGTTGTAACAGACGAGTTTCCGTATGAAATCCTGATATCTCGAAACAGATTGTCCGTTTTGTACACGAAATGCATCCAGTTTTTGCAGGTGAGCACTGCGCCTCTCCTTCATCATCTCTGCACTCAGGCCTTATAAACCGCTGCGAGTGCCTCTCGCTTGGCGAGGTGGGACTAAAAAACAGTTGCAGAAAGAATCAACTAAAAAACTCTTTTACCGGTTCATGCCACGAACCGGTACTAAAGGTGCTCGTGGGGCCCCAGCCTTAGAACACCAAATAAAGTGCCTTTGTAACAGCCTTAGAACCGGTACTAAAGGAGTCAACTAAAAAGCTTTTATAAACCTCTAGTATTATTGAAACTAAAATTATATAGAATTTATGCAACTAAAATTATCAAAGTATTTTCTGTTCAGAACATTAAAAGCAAAAATAATTTTCATAAAATAAATACAAAAAGCAAAAAAGAAAATAAAATAAATAAGTATAAACAAAACAAACTTTTATAAATAAGTAGAAACAAAATAAAATAAATAACTAGAAACAAAATAAAATAAACATTTATAAAATAAATAAGTCGAAACAAAAAAATAAAATAAAATAAACTATAATAAATAAAATAAATGAACCTTAATAAATAAATAAAAATAGCAGCAGTAAAATAAATAAAAATAAAATAAATAAAGTAAAATACATAAGTAATTAGAAACAAAATGGAATAAAATAAATAAGTTTTTTGTTGTAAGTAGAAACAAAACAAAATAAATAAAGCAAAAAAGAAAACAAAAAAAGGGAAAAAAAATAAAAATTATGCCACCTACTGGGCCACCACGGCCTGAATACGACTAGAAACCACGGCCTACTGGGCCACCACGGCCTGAATAAATAAAAAATTTGTCGTCTGTATTAAAAAATACGGACGGCAAAGATCTTCGTCGTCTACATTTTATATTACAGACGGCAAAGAGCATACTTTGTTGTCTGTTTACTCGTTGCAGACGGCAAAGTAAGCATTTTGCCGTCTGTGTTTGTTTTTTGTTGACGGCAAAGTATATTTTGCCGTTAGTTTTTCTTTGCCGTCTGTTGATGATGGCAAACCGTTTCTTTGCCGTCTGCCCGACGAAAAGCTGACGGCAAAGACGCCCCCTGACGGCAAATTACCTGTTTCCCGTAGTGAGATCATCAATTTCGCGCCGCTCCGCTTACGTGGAGGTCCTCGATGCTCAGCTTGACCATTGAATAGATCACCACAGTTTCTTCATGGGTCGTCCTTGTCGAGCCATCTTCGATGCCCCATGTACACGATTTTCCCAGACCCGCCCTCTTTCCTTGACGTTAGCTTCTGAGATGTCGTATCATCCATGCACCGCGTGCATCCGCAATATCCATGGCAAACCTGGCCCGCGACATATCCGTAACCGAGATAGTCCTGCACCGTCGTGATCAGCGTGGCTCTTATGTAGAAATACTCGCCTTTGCTGGCGTCCCATGTCTTGGCCGATGTTTTCCATAACGTGACTAACTCCTTTTGAAGTAGCCCCAAATACAGAATAATATTATTTCCCGGTTGTTTCGGCCCTTGAATCAGCATGCTCATGTGAATGTACTTCGACTTCATGCACTACTAGGGGGAGAGGTTGTACATCCATACAAACACGGGCCATGTGCTATGGTTGGTGTTCTGGTTGCCAAATGGATTCATGCCATCGGTACACGCGCCAAGCACAATGTTCCTTGCATCACATTCGAAATACCGATAGAAGCCGTTCAACGCTCTCCACTGGCTTCCATCCTTGACGTGTCTCAGCTTCGGATCATCTCCATCGTCGGGCTTCTTCCTCTCCTCGTGCCAGCGCATGAGCTTTGCTTTCTTGCGATCTACGAAGTACCGCTGGAGACGGGGAGTGATCGGTAAGTACCATACAACTTTCTGGGGATTTCTTCCCGGCCTTCTTGTATCGAGAAGCATTGCACACCGTAAAGCTTGTTTTTTCCGCGTGCTCCTTCCGATAAATTATGCAATTGTTGATGTATGCATGGTATCTAACGTGCGGCAGATCAAGAGGCCACACAATCTTCTTGGCCTCATCCACACTAGTAGGACATAGATTCCCCGCGGGAAGGACGTCCTTTAGATACTTGAGATGCTCATCGAGGCTAGTGTCGGTCCATTTCTTTTTAGCCTTCGTCTTCAGGAGTTGGAGCGTGAAACTCAAGCGAGTCACCTCAGGATTGCAACCATCATACAATGGAGTGTTTGAGTCGACCACCAGTTGTTGCAGCTTAGCCTCCTCTCTAGAAGCAGCTCTCTCAGTACTTGTCTCCTTGCGAAGCAGTGCTGAGGGTCCCGCACGATTGATCTTAGTACCGACGAACTCTCCGACGTGGAGTCCACTTTCTCTCTGCCACCATGTCCGGCCCCTTATCCGCCGCCATGCCCGGCCCCTTCTCCTCCACCATGTCCGTCCCCTTCTTCGCCGCCATGTCCGGCATCTTCCCTGTCGTCATTGTCGATCATCTCTTCGTCTTGCCCCGTGTCGTCATTACCTGCCCGTCGGCGTCCTCAACATCATCATCCTCATCTTCAATTATCCGCCGAGTATAGCCATCCATGAAACCAGTCATGAGCAGGTGCGCTTCGACATGACCATCGTCATAGGGGTCGAGCCAAACTATTCCTTTGCATCTTCGACACGGACATAAAACCTCTGTCAGGTTATTTTCTTTCATGTCCTGCACTGCCGACCGCAACCACCTGTCCACCATCGTTCCACTGACCATCTTGAACGCCTGCACGGTAATAATAAACAAATTGATTATAAAAATGTGTGCATGCATCAAAGTCATACAAAAATTCGGCATGACCTTCCCTAAAAATAGGACATATAGAGTTTGCCCGAAATTCACCGAAACGGAAATAAATCGACATTTCGGCAAAACATAGGCAACTCAAGCACAATTCGGCGGCAACTCAAGCCACACACACAATTTCCATCATATCACGCGATTATGTCATATCACACACATACACATGTTTCCATTCTTGCAAAAGCACAAATTTTTAATCACCTGTCTCGAGATCGAGCACGGTGATGATGATGTCGGTCGGTGTCACCACACACCTAGGGAATGATGAAAAGTGGACAAAGCTTACTTCTTGAGATGGCTAGATCTAGTTAGGGAGGTACATAGATCACTTCATTAAATGGGTAGATCTACCAAGCTAGTTGGGGAAGAAGATGACTATCTAGTGGAGGGAGAGGAAAAAGAGAAAGGAGATGCATTAATGGAGGTGGTGTAAGTTAGCTAGGAGCAATAAAGAGAGAGAAAGGTAGGTAGAAGAAGGAGAGTAATGGGGGGAGAAGTAGTGAGGAAGAAGCAAAGTGAGGGAGAGAGGAGGTGGGAGGTAGGGGAAAGTGAGGAAGAGAGGATGGGGGAGGGGGAGGGTAAAAGGTGGCATATGTTGCGGCTTAGCAGTAGCGCTGGTCATAAACTGCGCTACTGCTATAAACATAGCAGCAACGCGCTTATGACACACGCGCTACTGCTAAGTGGGCCCGCCATGTGGCCAGTTTTTAAAAAAGCGACAATTAGCAGTAGTGCATATAGGAAAAAGTGCACTATTGCTATTACTTTATCAACAACGCACTTATATAGACCGCGCTACTGCTAAATCTAGGTTGGCGGGAACTATCGGTCGACTTTAGTAGCAGCGTGGTTCCGCCAAACCGCGCTACTGCTAAGTCAGTAGCAGTAGCGCCTGTTTTTTTCCTCGCTACTGCTAATTAGAAGTAGCGCCTCCTCTTGAACCGCGCTGCTGCTAAGATTCTGTGTATAAGGTTTTCCCTAGTAGTGCAAGTCCGTTTCTGGGAAGATACGAACATAAGTTTAGTGTGCAATACCCAAGCTTGTACCGAATTGTTAGACATAAGTTTGTCACCATCAAACAAGCTTTGGGTCAGGAAAATCATGATATTTCTTTTCGTAGGGATCTTCTAGGGCCTTCTCTGGAAGCCTGGAATGAATTGCTTAGCCGTCCGGGGGCCATCCTGCTGTCGGAGGAACCGGATATCTTTAGATGAAAATTGCATCAGAATGACAAGTTTTAAGTCAAGTCCATGTATGATGCACTGGTCCATAGCAAGGTTCCGATTGATAACAGGAAACTGTGGAAGCTCAAAATCCTTCTAAAAGTGAAGATATTCCTCTGGTTTCTCAATGAAGGGGTGATATTAACTAGGGATAATTTGGCACGACACAACTGGTAAGGGTGCAAAAAATGTGTTTTCTGCCATCATGACGAGTCCATTAAACACTTATTTTTTGAGTGCAAGTTTGCTCGGTCTGTATGGGCCATTGTTCAAATCGCTTCGAATATTTATCCCCCACGTAATGCACGGAACATGTTCGACAATTGGTTGAGGGGAATAGATAAACAATTTTCCGCACACATTCTAGTGGGGGCGGCTGCCTTATGTTGGGCTCTGTGGCTCACCGGGAATGACATAGTTTTTAACCATAAATGTGTTTCATCTCCTATGCAGGTTATTCATATATGTTCGTGATGGCTCCATATGTGGTCTATCCTGCAGAGGCCGGAGGATAGAGACATTTTTATGATGGCGTCTACTCGGCTGGAGCGTTCAGCCAGGGAGGTTTTCTACCCCATGGATGGCAGTGTGATCTTCGGATAGGATCGGCCACATCTTAGGCTGGCTTTTTCTTGTTTTTGTCGTACTGGCTGTTTGAGCCTTTTCTTTTTTCCTTTTCGGTTTTCGGACTTGTTGCCTGCGTGCATCTAGTTATGCAGAGGCCGGGCGTTCTACGATGTGATTGTATTAACTCGATATTTCAATTCAATTTCAATTCAATGAGTAATAGTGATCTATGTGTTGAGTTTCCTGGTAGTTGCCTTCGGTCGATTTTTAATTAATGTGTCAACTATGAACATAGGAAATGTCTGACGACGAAAAGAAATTCGGTTTGTGCGAATATTGTGAAGACGAGCGCGGCCTGTGCGACAGGCCTCAGCTAGTTGGTGCGACAGCCTTCAAGCTGGATGACACCTTCGAAGTGCATACAGTAAGTCACAACGACAAGTCTTTTTTCATAATTAAGCATGACTTCTGCTTCTTTTGCTTCAACTTATAATTTAATTTTTTTACTATTCTACTAGTGTATCCCCTGCCATGCAAGAATATATGTCTTGGATAAGGTTGGTTTCAGTACGATGGAAACTATGGAGGTAAAAAGAGTTAACTTGAGGGCCGAGCATGGTTATAGTTTTCCCGCAAAATTATACAATACAGACACCTACACCCATTTTGAATGCAAACAATGGAGAGCACTATGCAAGGCTTATGCATTTGAGCCTGATATGCTTATCACCTTTGATATTCATCCGAAAGATGATATTGGAGATAATATCGACATCTGGGTCAATGTGTATACGCCTCCAGTTCTACCATTATGTAAGTTTCTCAACCATATTTATGTCTTGGATATTGTTTATTCAAAAATATTTGACAACCAATTTCTGTTGATAGCTTATTTCCATTCAAGGAAACATGTCCAGCGCTTGGTAGACATGACCTACTACTGTCCCGGGGCTGAACTAAACCGCGAGGAGACAAGTCATTATGTTTCATGGCTTGAGGATCTTTGTACTGTCAGGACAAATTATTTTCCTGGACTTAGAAATCATAGTACTCAAAACATGCGACCAATAGTGTTCGTACCGAACTACGGTCACATCTATTTAGGAAAGATGATAAGATTTTTACTATTTGTCCTCGGTGCATCTTTTGCATACATTATTTTTTAAGCTAAACTTCATTGCTAAGTATGTTACTACGATGTTCTTCAACAAGGACTCCCGATGATAGTTGTGCCTCAGTGGATCGAAACTAAAGGTCGCATGTCCATGGTTAGCATACGGCGAAGACTTCCTACATTGCACATGAATGCATTCATGATATCTAGAAACGAGCAAGTCTTAATAGTCAAAGACTGGAACAAAATTGTGAAGGATCGCAGAGAAGTACTTGGGGGCAGCAATCAGAAGCGCAGCCCACATTTGCCGACATACAAAAAGGGATGGCGCTCGCCGCCATAGATCAGTCGTCGTCGAACTTGAGCATGTCGTCCTGCATCTTCTCGAACCACGGCCTCTTCCTTGGTGACACGGTGTTGAGATTCACCTTCATGATCTCCACCGCCGTCATCATGCTAGCGAGAGCCACCTCTTTCGCCATGGTCTTTGCATTGGCGGCCTCGATCTCTAGCATCTTGGCTTGCTTCTCCGCCTCGATATCTAGTATCTTGGCTTGCTTCTCCGCCTCCATCTCAGGCATCCTTGTTTGTTTCTCCGCCTCCATATCAAGTTTTCTCCTTTGGATCTCCATGAAGGCATTCATTTAATCTTCCTTGTTTTGCCGGCGCTTCTCCTCCCTTGAGTCCTTCTTGGTCATCATGCCCTCCATGGTTGCGCTCAAGGCGATCGACGCCGCATCCCGCTTGTCCTCTTTCCTGGAGTTGGTCCTCCCCCACGGTTGTGCCTTCTCGCCCGTCCCAACCTCCTCATCGGCTTTCTTTTCCCCACGCGCTATGAGGGCGACAAATTGCGCCTTGAACTTCTCCTCGTCTTTGATGACCCTCCAACAATGGGAGAGGTTGAAGAACTAGCCTTCGTGTTGCACCTTGAATGCCTCCAAAGCTTGGAATGCCTACAAATAAATTGCATGCAAGTATATTGGCAAATGGATATGGAAATGTACATGCAATCATGAACGGAATGACACAAAGAGGGGCGCTTGCATGGGCCCATTGGACCGAATGGGGCCAACGCACTTTTAGGGAGCGATTTGTGTTAGTTGATAAAATATTATGGAATAACAATTATTTTTTGTGAAAACCAAAATCGGGGATTTTTTGAAAATTCAGACCGCAATTGTGATTGTTTTTTACAATTATCTCTACACGAACAATACATATTAGCTAGTAATCTGACCCACGAGCAAGCAATTAGTGCCATGGAAAAACATATGGGAGCTAAGAAGGAAAATAATTCGCTAACGAAGGGTTGTTACACAAACGGTTAGTGTACTACTAAATATGTGAATTAACAATTGAGTCACAAATTGACATGCAAAAAGAGAACGAAAAAACTAATAACCTGCAAGTGCACAAGTAAGTGGAATTTCCATGTTGGCGATCGTTTTCTTTCTTCCCGTGGAAGAAAGATAACCCTTTGGCTAGGGTTTCTTGTGCCTCTCGCCGGTGTCATTGCCGGTCTACCTCGTCGCTTGTGTTCTTGGGGCCATGGAAGCTTGGTCGATCCCGGCCCTTGCCGGCGGGTGGGCTCCGTTTTTTCATGTTCTTTTGTGTTATGTTAGGTTTTGTGTCCTGCATAGAGATGCGAGGCAGCGGCGGCTTTCTAAAGATGCAGTAAGGTTCTCCCAACCTAGTCCTCGCCCCGGTGGTGTTTCTAGCGTCGTCGGAGGGCGTGTGGAGGTTTGTCTCCGGTGGATCTCACGAGATTCAGTCGGTGTTTGTATTCGGTGGATCCACGTGGATCCTTTCTTCATTCGTCTGTGTCCGTGTATCTACATGTTGGATCCTTCCGGTCAACGCTTATCTTAATCAGCGGCGGTTGTTGTTCTCGTGCATTGGTCCTATAGGGCCTTAGCACGATGACTTTTTGCTTATCTACTACAACAAGGTTTGCCTGGCTCTGATGAGGGAGGGGATAAGACCGCGGTGCGCCTTCGGCTTGCTCCGCTGTTTGTAGTCGTCGCTAGGTGGTCTATATATGGACATAGATGTATTTCTGGTGTTCTTTGTATTACCTTTATTACCTTGACAGATAATGAATATATTGGAAGTTGTCCTTGCAAAAAAGAGTGGATTTTCCATGATTTTTCTTCACAATTTTCCATGATCCTTTTTTTGGCAATTTTCCATGGAATAATCCTTTTTTTGTTGTTGACGGGGAGCATATGGCCGAGCGTGTATCTGATGAGGGAGCAGGTGCACCATAGCTAGTTCAAGTAACTGGATTCCTTTGGCTTTCATTCATCCATAGCTAGTTCCATCATACCCGTTTAGTAGAGCACCATGACCACCATGCTCAGCTCGCATTTGCACTCCCAGCTGCTATTGCCGCCATTAATCCTTGTACTCGTCCTTGCGGGCTTGGCTGAAAAGCAGCTGCCAACTTAACTCTAATGTCTATTGAAAGTGTCGTTCTAATTCCGAGCTCATGTTAGCTCAAGTGAATAGCAAAATCAAAAAAACAAATGACTGATGTTTTGCTAGCTTGCAAAATTTTATCACCAGATGACATGTGTGAAAAATGTGGCAATTTTTTGTAACAAAATCAATGCTCCAAAATGCTTTTGAAAATAATGTTTTTGAGCATTAATATTTTTCTTGCCACATTTCCGAGAATGTCATATGGTGATGAAATTTTGCAAGAAATCAAAACATCTGTCAAAATGTCACACAAAAAAGTCATAATTTTTTCATTTGTTTTCAATTTTACTGTTTATCGGGATCAGAACAGCTGTGTGTCAAGATGGCAACGGGGACGGAACCCGTCGGGTTTTGCTTGCCCAAACCCCATGAGAAAACTGCAAACCCATCCCATCCCCATGCCTGTGTGTGGGGCTAGTTTTTTACCCATACCCTAAACCCGTCGGGTTTTTTGAACGTGCGGGGAACCTGTCCGCGTGAGCAATCAGTGGAAACAACAACTTTTCAAAGAAAAACAGAAGCATATTACAGCAATAGCAGCAACAAAAATCAACATATTTCAGCAGGAAAATATGAGATAAATAGTAGCCACAAAAATAGTTAAGGGTGAACTATATAATGATATGTAAAGAAAGGCACACCTTTATATTTGTTTCTTATCCAGTCTTGTGAACACATCAAGGCCTCTAGCATTTCGATAGATTAGCGGATGCTACGCATTTTCATGTGTATGGTGGATTTTGGGTTCGGGTACTGCTAAAACGGGTTTGAATCCGTGAAACGTTTCGGGTTTTATAATTAACACAACAGCAGCCCCACGGGGTTAGAAAGACGTCCATCCCCATCCCCTAATAGGGGAAAAACCTACGGGACGCGGGTTTCGGGGCCCCGGGTTTTATAATTAACACAACAGCAGCCCCACGGGGTTAGAAAGACGTCCATCCCCGTCCCCTAATAGGGGAAAAACCTACAGGACGCGGGTTTCGGGGCCCCATTGCCATCTTGGGTCATGTGTTGATGCCCGTTTGTATGTCTTGGCGTATGGGGCTTGAGTTGCACAACTCTGAACATCACCAATAATTGGTACGGTGTAATAGTTATCTGATGTGAGAGAGTCAAAGGAGAATATTTCATGAAAAAAGAAAAGAAAATCAAAAGAGAAGGAGAGGCAGACTTTGACGATCAAAACTGTTCCCGTCGGTTGGTCAGACATTGAACAGTTGTTAGATACTGTATATATGTTTAATCTGAACGTGACAAGTTGTGCTCATACAATTAACTAGTCGTAGGCAACAATTAATGCAGCAGCTGCTAGTTGGCCTAGTTGCATTCCAGAGAATTGGAAAAAAATATTTTTCCACAAGAGGTAAGTTGCAACCAAAGTGAGGCCGCTCACGGGGGAGTATAAGTCGGATACATTTGCGCATTCACTAGTTACTTCTGCCCATTTCGCAATTTCATTCCCAGCAGCTGCTACTTTCATTTCATCCTTAGTTGTAGTTCCATCTATCATATACCCCAGAAAGCACCATGAGAAGCCCAGTTTCGCAATTTCATTCACAGCAGCTGCTACTTCCAGTCATTCTAGTACTCATCCTTGCCGCGGCGGCTGAGGGGCAGCTGCCGGCGGCTCGTCGGGGTTGCCGCGACAAGTGCGGCAACATGAGCGTCCCCTTCCCGTTCGGCATCGGCCCCGGCTGCTTCCGCCATGGCTTCAAGGTTTTGTGCAACCACTCTTTTCATCCCCCTCGCGCCTTCCTCCTTGACAAGAGAAAATCACTTAAATACGTGAGGCAGGAGTACTTCTCGTCTTCTTTCCTTGAGACTTGGTCGCCACCGCTGGAGCTGATGAGCATATCAGTCGCAACGGGAGAGGCCAGAGCGTACGCCCTCGTCTCGTCCCTCTGCAGCAGAAATATCACCGGCGATAACTTGTACATGGTCCAGCATATGGATTTCTCCGGCACGCCGTTCGGGGTGTCCGCGACCCGTAATGTTCTCATCGGTGTCGGCTTGGCAGTCGAGCCTGAACTGACATACAGGCCGCTGAACCGCGGATCCTATACTGACTTATCTTGTCGTGCACAAGAAGTCTGGTCCAGCCTGGACGCGACCAACGGGTCGTGCACAGGGTGGGGCTGCTGCGAGATCCCCTTCCCGCCTCTCGGCGGCCTCGGCAATGTTGGCTTTGCCCAAGGATCAACACACACATATATAGTGGAGAAGAAGAACACGCAGAGGTTTTCTGGCACCGCACACTTGTGCCCTTTTCTCTTGTTCAACTTAGCAACAAACTCAGGTGATTACAAGTCCTTAAGTACCCGGACTAACCACAACACACACGCACGCACCCACTAAGCACACTTTTGCATCCAGCCACGGTCAAGCCACATACATCGGCTGAACCATGACTGGCTCCACTAGCCGGTAGAAACGGCAACTGATAACCACCTCTCTGGCCGCTCAGTTTCGGCCGATCTCCACGCATTTGGAGACGCAATCCACAACTAAGCCATTCTAACAATTAATCTTATCCATGCAGTACGTGCATGCTACTCATCTAACGGACGCCCACACATGCATCCACTTTCTTCTAAGACTGACTCAAAATTAAACATGATCTAATTAATCATCTCTACACTCAGCACTAATAACAAGATTAGTTCCAACAGGCAAGACTTTCAGATTATCTGTCAAGGACGACGGCTACAACCCACGGTGGAGAACCAACCCGTGCAACTACGGCATGCTGGTGGAGAGATCAAGGTACAACTTCTCTACTCTGGACATGCAGGGCAACTGGACGCTACTCAAAAGGTTCTCCCGCGGTGTCCATCTTGCGCTCGATTTCGCCATCGGGAACACTTCGTGTCCGGCGGAAGGACAGCCATCGCCTCCGGACTACGCCTGCGTCAGCGGCAACAGCTCTTGTGCCAACGCAGACGCTGCGGATACTCCTGCCTATGTATGCAAGTGCTGGGACAAGTACACTGGCAACCCTTACCTCCCCAATGGATGCCAAGGTACATATACACTCCTGCATTCATACAAGAACTTGTCATTCCTATCGATTCGTTGACTCACCGAAGTGTTGTTGATTCTTCAGATATTGATGAGTGCAAGCAACCCCAATTGTATCCCTGCCAAAATGGTCGGATCTGCAAAAACAGGATAGGAGGCTATGACTGTCCATGCAAATTCGGAATGAAGAGCGACGGCAAAGCGGGAACCTGCACACATGTACTACTCACTACAGCAGCAAAGGCGACCATGGGTAAGTACTAAGCTAATACCTCCATCTTGATTTATTGGACGCCTTTGTATTTTGTGCTAAATTTTGGTCATAGGTTTAACTACCAAAATGTTAATGCATGTCATCAGAAAGTATATATTTGGATTCGTGTTTGAACATAGTTGCTGACAATGTTATTTTTGCTATGTATAACTTATATTTTATTAGTTAAAATCATGGTCAAAATATGACCCGAAATACGAGGGAGACTAATAAACCAGAACTGAGGTACTACTAAACCAGAACTGTGTGTATTTTATATAAAAGGATGGATACATCATACGGAAGAGCTCTTTTATTAACTTAAAATGTATCATCAAGCGGATACAAAGTATAATGAGCAATACACGGCTTCTGCATAGCTAAGATACACATAACCACACACCATCAGTCAACATAATGGTAACAGTAAAGCCTTAAAAAACCAACACTATGACTATGCAAAAGATGCTGGAGACAGTGGACTGATCGAGAGGTTATGCCACCATCCATGTTGGGTACAATACCACCTAGCTAGCCACCCTCTTCAACCCCACATACACCATCGTGAATAGAGGTCGGTATTCCGTACGGTGAAGAATAGACCGCGTATGAGGCCATTGTGTACAACGGAAAATATCCTACAACGGAGAAGCATTTCTGTTATTAAAACAACTATACATATCTAAAATGACCCTAATTAGGCACACACTCCCGCCCTTATTAGCATTTTAAACCTTTTTGGAATTCCATCCATTTAGTGACTACAAAAGCTGCGACGCTTGTGGGAGGATACAACATCTAGTAACCATAAACGTTGGCGTCACTTTGTGAGAGGATACAAATTAGACACTATTTGAATAACTAGCCATGTAGAGTGCACAAAATTGCATTTGTTCCAGAAAAAAAAATACTACTAAACTTACGGAGTTTTACAGAGTTAACGGATCGACCCTTCCCCCTCACTAAGGCTGCACATAGTGGGTAGTATAGTAAGTTAGTATCATCCATATGATACTAGTGTATTATACTCTCTCTGTAATGCATAGTTTTATCGATTAGTATCTTTATGCATCTACAACCGGACTTTGCAAATCCGGCCCCTCAAACGCACGCTGATACGTCCGGGCATTTCCGCGGAAACTGATCGATCAAGCCTCAAATTTGCCTTCTCACAACAGAAAAAGTCAATTATCATATCTCAAATCCTTACAAACTCATGCAACTACACTGATACGTTGCACACATCGTTCGCCTACTCCATAACTACTAACATGCCATCGGACTACCAAAATTTGGCATGTTTGGCTGTAGTGGAGATAATCCACGGCTGCCCTTGCCCATCCCGTCGCACTTGCCGCCCTTCTCACAGAAGTACCGGTCGAACATGCAGTAGGGATCGAGCCGGATCTGTTCATCACCGGAGATGTCCTCGCCGTCACTGTCCTCCGTCTCCTCCTTCCGTGGCAGTTCGTCCATGGCACGGACCGCCCGATTCTGCTCTCGGGCAAGGGCGCGCGTGTTCCCCTACTACCGTTTCTTTAAAATGCGGGCACATATGGCTTCCTCCTCTGTGGCGCCCGCGCCGCCGCATCTGCCGCCGCCGTCGCCGCCATTTCTACCGCGATACAGGCCTCGAGGGCCCTTATCCCTGCTTCCCATGATGGGCACACCTGTCCTGGTGGGATTCATAGTCCGCCTGACCAGTGATGCCGAAGGAGACATTTTCCGGCTGCCCGTTTAGCCGACGCTACGGAGTCGCGCCGGACAGATGCTGCCATCGGCTGGGCATTGTCCTCCTGGGAGCCGCGGAGTGCAATGTGGACCGACATTGCCTCCTCCAAGCACGAGATGACACCCCAGTCGGCGGATCCGGACTGGTCAGAGTCAGATCGGCTGCCCGCCATGCAGGAGACTACCGAAAATCGCCGGAGGTGATCTTGGGTGGCGGCGGGAGTGAAGGGAAGTGGAATGTGAAGTTGCTAGGGTTTTGTGTCTCAAGCGAATGGGGAGAAATATATGTGGGGTCGGATGGGCCAGCGTGGCCCGGGTCCGACGTGGTGGACGCGCCCGGGCGCCCCCGTATTCGCTCCATGTCTGGGCTGGATATGACGGGTGCTGGTCAGCCCGCGCGTTTGAGGCCCGTTTGAGGCGCCCTGGGTAAAAAATTAATGACCGGTCAGTGACCGGGCTGCCCACCCGGGTGTATGTCGCGGGTTTGGGGCGCCCGGCGATAGATGCTACTAGATGACCTTATGGTAGTACATTATTTATTATGATACGATATCATTATATGATACTCTACCTTTTTTCTTTATTTAATTTTATGTCAACCCATCGAGATTGTCCAATTGGCATAGACGATACTATCTATTATACTTTCATTACGGGCAACCTTATCACCACCCCTCAATGAATTTCTGGGTTGATCCCACTATCTCCTACTCCCTCTGTCTCATAATGTAAATGGCAAAAAACGTTTTACATTATGAAACATGCCTCTCTATGCTGTCCTACACGCGTGCCCCCTCGTGATGCAACCTCTCTATGGAAGCAACATGTGGCCCATATGATGCACTCCATATGTTCTTTAATACAAGACATTTTAGAGATTCTATTATAGACTTGATAAAGGCAAAATGAGAGAATCTATACTCTAAAATATGTTTATATACATATGTATATAGCCCGTATTGAAATCTCTAAAAGGGCTTATATTTTAAAATAGAGGAAAAAGTAGATTTTAGACTAGATATCTTTTAACTAGGAGCCTTAAGATTAATTCATGCATTTAATTTTGATTTGATTTTTTTCAAAATGATATAATTTTGAACCACAAGGCACAATTACCACCCATTTTCGCCGTTGTATTTCTCGTGATAGGATTTTCAAAACTAGGCCGTATATAAGTTTGTTTCGATGATTTTTTTCTCCGACAACAACTTTGGTGCTATAGGAATCAAATTTAGTGCTACAGGAAGCAACTTCGTATCAGGTTACCTACCATGATCGCCGATTAGCCTAATATTCATCAAAGTTGGCTATCATCGATAGCGATGGCATGCAGCCAACTCCGATGCATAGTTGGCTTGGTAGTAGCTTCCGTCGGGTGCTTGATATGTCATGATTTCGTCAGTGGCCACCCACTCACTCTAGATGCATAGTGTGGTGGCCACCAAAGTGTCTTCGTCAGGGTCCTATTTCCAGATTCGGCAACTTGTTCTGGCGAGGTTGTGGGATGCACCATAAGTCTTCTTTTGTAGTTTTGGCAGCTCTCACTCCAACCAGTTTTCCTTTGGATGTGAGATGCAATCTATGAACAGCTACTTGACATAGAGGGTATGGTTGTGCAATGCTGGCGGTAGGATTCTTACCCCAGCCAACGGTCTCTAGTGGTGAGACATTGTGGACGTGATCCCATCTATGATTACACAGGCGGCAGGCGGGTGCCTACCACATCCCTACATTGGCGGCCGCTTTCTATGATGACATCACAAGTAGCAGGAATTGCTATGATGTAGCTACCAAGATTGTGTGGAAGTGCCCGGTCTCGTGCCCTAGGGTCATAACCCTAGGTCTTACCCGAGTTGCTCATGATTGGCAACGACGATGTTTTCCGTGTTATCTTGCTCAAGGCATTGCTTAGAAATGCTTGGAATTGTCCTTCGGGGGTGAACACTTAGAATACGGCTTTTGGTGTCTGGATTCGGCGACGACTCTTCAGCACCGTTCCCTTCCTAAAGGCGTTGCAGATAGTGTCCCTGCTTGGTGGCTTATCACCACGTCGTTTCTGTTCCTTGTGGGCCGGTCTAAGGACGCACTTGTCAGTTTCAGAGTGGGCCACATCATGCGGCCCATGATGCATAGACGTAACGCTCTAGAAGACCTATTGTGTACTTCAAGATGGTGGAATCGTCAAAGCTTCGGCTTCCTCGTAAGTAGCCGACTAGGATGATATAACCCTAGACCCCTCGATATTTATATAAACCGAGGGGTGGGCTCGTAGAGGACACACGACAATCTCAGGTTAGAACATATGTGCTTTGTACTCAATCCTACGCGGGAAACACAAGTAGGATTTAGGGTGTTCTCTCATTGAAGAGGCAGAACCTAGGTAAAACCTTGTTTCCTTGTTACTATTGTGCCAAGATTCTTAGCTCGGGATACCCTACCCCGATATCTGCCGGATTTAGTCTCGTCATTGGTGGCCTACACATGTACCACTAAGCTATCGACACGGTACGATGATAGTCAAGATCAACGAGCAGATAGGTGTGGGCGCAACCTTCGCGCTAGGTTAGATCTTCGTCTTCGGCAATGTCAGGATCATCGACGACCATCTTGGATAGGTCAAGTCCTTCACTCCAGGTAGGATCGTCAGATTCGACAACATAGACGTGGACTCCTGCGGGGAGCCCGTCCTATTGGTTGGGTGCTAGACCAAGCCGAGGATTAGTGTGGGCCACTTGCCTTGAACCTAATGTCAGATCGGGTTGAGTATGAGCATGAGAATCTTTCATTGGACCCGACTTTAGATCACAACTCGATGATAGCTCCGATGCTTCAGATGCCATATCAGACTATGGTAGAGTGTGGGAAACCGAGGTCCATGTCAAATCAGATCTTGGGACGGCTTCCTCTGGCCCTCATGTCATATCGGGTCCAGTATGAGGGCGAGAAACTTGTTTTGAATGAGATGTTAAATCGAATTTAGAAGCTCCTGGTTTTGGATAACTCGGTCTCGGTGTAGGACTGGAAATGGGAATACCAGGGACAACTCGGATTTTCACCCCACCCACACATATCGTTGCTAACATCAATGACCTAACCAACAACGGTGACGCTAACGAGTCCAAGAACACAGAATATGAGCTAGCAGTCCCTTATCGGCAACCCTGGTACCAAGCCTAGGTATGTTTGGTCCAGAGCATGGCCCATGCATGGCATACCCCTCTGCGGGCGACAAATGACGAGCTTGGATATGAAAATGAGGGGAGAAATGGCTGTGACAGTATGCACCAGCTAGGTGGTGTTAGGCACCCGGACACTACGGAGATGGCCCTTGTCAGACACCTATCTGGTGAACTAGTACACAAATTTTGGGTTCAGTTCGTTGAAAGGCAGAATGAAATCATCGACATTGCGATGCAGAAGCCCCGACGGCGTTCAGAAATAGCATAAAAGATGATTCGCTTATTTGGGACCTCTGCCGACACCCACCAAGGATGGCCATGCTCATTGACATGATGTCCCATTATTGGACCATGGAAAGTGCCTGGCTCGCCAACATCAAGGAAAGGGGCACTAACATTCGACCGCCCGAAGTACCTGATGGACGCAAATACTCACAACGTACCAGCAAGCGGCATGGCATAATCGTTAAGGGCGACCAGCACGAGGAGCTCCAAGACAGATTTGATGGCCAGCGCCAACACAACCGGAGGAGGTTTCGGGGGCTAGAAATAATGGTAGTTGCCAGCTAGACGCGATCCTTAGCCATACACTCTGGAACAGCACAGCAGCCTACCACCCATACAAAAGAGAATGGATGGGTCTCCAAGAGATTTACTGAGGTTGGAAGCGTCCACCCAGGGAAGCCTAGCCCGCATAATGAAAATGACGGAGATAGGCAACACCCCGACGGGAGTGGACACGACATTTAGAAGCAGTTCCCGACCAACTTTAAAGACGTATGTGTGCGTGAATCTTACCTGAGTTGGTCATACACTAGTAGAAAAAGAGGCTTCCATACGCCCCATTAGTCCCCAAAATAATCGAACCGCGACCAAAGGGGTCTTTAGTCGCGGTTCGGGAGGAGACCCGCAACCAACTATCTGGGCCCAGCGCGCTCGGTCGACAGCTGGCGGACGGGAGGGGGCCAACCGGGACTAAAGGTCCTCAGGGAACCCCGTTAAACATTTTCAAAATCCTCAAAAACCTAACAGAAAAAAAGATACGGGGCTTTTAAGATCTGGAGGCAAAAAAATTCAAAAAAATTCAAATTGTGGTCAAACTGTGGTCAAACAATGGTCAAACTAATTATTGTAGAATATTAGTGTTACTAAATAATTATTTCAGTTTTTTTTAAATTTTGGTCAAATCTGGTCAAACTGTGGTCAAACAGTGGTCAAACTAATTATTCCAGAAATATTAGTGTTACTAAATAATTATTGTTTTTTAAAACAATAGTTTCAAACTCAAACAGTGAAATGTGTCACTTCATGCTCAAGCTAAATTCCTGAGGGTTAATAGAATTGACATCCTACTATTGTTAGGAAAACAACAAGTGCAGACTTGGAAACGAGGGAGAATAGAACCCGGAAGTTAAGCGTGCTCAGGCTGGAGTAGTGAGAGGATGGGTGACCGTCCGGGAAGTTAGATGATTTGAAATGATGAGGGGTGATTAGAGATTAGAGATTAAATTGAGCAGTGATGAGGGGTGGTGATTAGAGATTAGAGGTTAAAATAATTCAGAAATTTGAAAATAAAAAAAATAAAAAAAATTCGAAAAAAAACCAGGTTTAGGGGGGCTAAAACCCTAAACCTACGGAGGAGGCCTTTAGTCCCGGTTAGCCACGAGAACCGGGACTAAAGCCTTTAGTCGCGGTTCGTAAGAGGCGCGACTAGGGGGGGGGGGGGGGCGGTCTTTAGTCGCGCATATTTAGTCCCGGTTGCACAGTCGGGACTAAAGGCCTTTGCGAACCGGGACTAAAGGCCTTTTTTCTACCAGTGATACTTGGCAATGACGATGTTTTTGCCTCGTTATCTCGTTGAAGGCATTGCTTAAAAATTCTTGGACTTGTTCTTCAGGTTGAAAACCTATAATCTGTTCTTTGGTGGCCGGATCTCGTGACGATGCTTGAGTGCCATTCCCTTCCTGAAGGTGTTGTTGTTGGACAGACTTTCTTTTTGTCCTCGTGGTGTCAAGAGATGGTTCGTGCGAATATGGTCGTTGCTTTAGTGTGCCCATCACCTTTTTTAATTGTTTCATGACTTTTTTTCCTTGCTTAGGCATAGCAATTGGTCTTCTATGAATTTTCTCCTTGCCGGCATGTTTATTGGTGTGTGTGCGTCATTGGTTGTGTGTTTTCAAGTTATGCATAGGCCTATGTCTGCTCATTTCGCTTGTACTCCCTTGATGCTTCATTTTGAGTCAATCAATTCCCTCATTTGTCGAATAAAAAGAAGTAAGTTGCTTCAATATATAATATATATATCTACCTGTTGCCAATCTATTTAGTCAACATGGGAACTACATGCTTATAGATCTCTTGATGGATAGGATACAGGTTGCATAAATAGTTGTTTGAATTCCATCAGTCATTTTTATACTGCTTAATTTCTATATGAATGATCTTGTTGAATGTAATGTATGAGCTACGTTCTTTCCTTGTGTTCTGCACACTTCTGTAGGACTTAGATTCAGTTGTACTAGTAATTTGTCAAGATTCCGAGTAGATGAACAAAGGGAACTATTACTTCTTATACCTTTTTTCCCTGCTTTGTATCTACAGATTTGTTTATATAAACTAAGCCTGTTTCTTGTATATCTAGGTTCCATACTTGGTATTCTTGTCATGGCGGTTCTATTTGTTGTTATCCTTCACAAAGAAAAAAAGAAGACCAAAGAGTTCTACAAAAAGAATGGTTGTCCTACACTAGAGAAGGCAAATGTCATTAAACTTTTCAAAAAGGAGGAGCTCAAGCCAATTTTAAAGAGTAGCAACTTAATTGGGAAAGGTTGCTTTGGTGAAGTTTACAAGGGTCTTCTTGATAATAAAAATGTTGCGATAAAGAAGCCCATTAATGGGAGCGTGCTAGAGAGTGATTAGTTTGCAAATGAAGTTATCATCCAATCTCAAGTCATCCACAAGAACATTGTCAGGCTCATTGGTTGTTGCCTTGAAGTTGACGCGCCCATGCTGGTTACGAATTTATCTCCCAAGGTAGCTTGCATGATATTCTTCACAAAGAAAATAACAAGGTGCCTCTCAACTTGGATACCCGTTTAAATATCATTGCACAGTCAGCGGATGGTCTAGCTTATATGCACTCAAAAGCAAATATTAAGATTCTACATGGTGATGTTAAACCAGCAAATATACTCTTGGATGATAACTTTGTACCCAAGATTTCAGACTTTGGCATATCTAGGCTGATTGCAAGAGACAAGGAACACACTACATCAATCATTGGCGACATGAGTTATATGGATCCGGTGTATCTACAAGAAGGCCTGCTCACCAAAAAAAGTGATGTTTACAGTTTCGGGGTTGTAATCTTGGAGCTTATTAGCAGGAGGAGGGCCATGCATTCTGACAATAATAAGTTGGTAAAGAATTTTCTTGAAGCCCATAAGAAACAAAAGAAAGCGACTGAGTTTTTTGACAAAGAAATTGCGATGACAGAAGATTTGGAGCTTCTTGACAGTCTAGCAGGTCTGGCTGTGGAATGCCTTAGCCTTGACGTGGATGAAAGACCAACGATGATGGAGGTAGCTGAGAGGCTACTCATACTAGGCCGATCTCGAAAGGTGTAATATGCATGTTTGTCACCAAGTTATTTTTGGAAATATGAGCGGCGGAGGTGTCCTAGAATAATTGTAATTGTCTTTCAAAGGAAGCTGAATGTTTGTACGCTCCATTTGTAACCACTTGCACGTGTAGGTGTAAGATGTTTGTATGCTACATTTTTACCAAATTTATAAATGTGTTATTACATATATTACATTCTTTCACTTGCATGCGCACTCCGTAGAGTTTCAAAGCGCTTTTTTTGCGGGTGTTGAAAGCACTTTAACATGCAGTATGAAAAATCCTAACCTCATTTCCTCCCTCACTTTTCCGCCCTCACTTTGGCATTAGTTTTGGTTGAGGTTTGTCATGATGAAGTGATCGATTCCCACCACATTTTTATTCGTTTCAACCTTATTTTATGCCAAGTTTGTCTATTATGGGGGTGGATTGGCCGGAGGCGGGCTGCAAAAATCCTACATACCATCTCCCATCTGCCAAGCTGCCAGATCCTACCAAAAATCCTACATAATATTTTCAAGAACTCCATTTGAAATTGCTGTGTGCTTTCATCCTGTCGTGCACCTTGTTGAGTTGTTGCTGCACAAGCTCAATCTTAACTTGCCGTTCACGTAGCCAAGCTGCCAGATCCTGCACAGTGCACTCGTCGAACTGTGGCACTCCAAAATTCCTTGGCAAGTGCCCATATATGACCTCAAATGGAGTTCTCCCAAGAGAAGAGTGAAACAAGGTGTGCCCTCCATTTCACCCAATTCCACGGATAGGCATGAACTGCACACCAGGCGAGTGAGTGAAAGTGAAGGAGGGGAGGAGGAGCCACACACGTGCGAATAGACTTCTTGAAATGCGACGGGCATGCTGGACGACCCGCCACTGTAACTTTAGGTTGGTGGGCGACACTGTTTTGAGTTCAACTTGGACAGACCACAACTAATATGTGTGGTAGGCACAAACTGGCGGCTGCCACATTTTACTTTTTTTTTAAAAGGAGGATGACCCCCGGCTTTTGCATCTGGGCGATGCATACGGCCACTTTATTAATTATTCTCACGAGACATTACAAAATCAACACAACAGTAAGACTAAAGCCGCCGTCTAAGCAACAAACTGTCGCTACACCTATCCAATTAATGAAGGGGTGCTGATAGCCTGAGCCTAATACCAAACAGACATCGCAGCCAAGCCTATCATCTAAGACCTGAGACCCCAACCTAGCAACTTGCCGGGTCTGGGGTACACACTGGTCCGGCGTGCTCTCAAAGGCCGCCACCGCCAACTGCCACCGCTCCATTTTCAGAACTGTACTGATGCATTAACCTTGCTCGGTCCAGCTATTGTCGACGCCACCACAGTGCCCAACGGCACCTCCTCCCTACGCGCAAACAGCTGAACACGTCGCGGTCGCCACTGATACACCTCAGCGCCATGCTGCCAAGTACCACCAGCCGACACAGCTTGAAGTCCTTGGAGGATCTGTCGTGCGTAGCACATGCCGACCAGGCATGACCAAGCGTAGCACCTGTCGGTCAGGCATGACTTGACATCTCCACCGAAGCTCCGCGATGCTCCCCAGAGAGTAACAACACCGCAGTGCCGCCATCGTCCGATCTGGAACACTAGATCCTAGGGCTTTCCCCGGAGCAGCACGAGTGCGTCGACAGTAGTTACACGACGATGCCTTCGTCAAGGTAGCGGCGTAGAACGCCGCCATCGCCTGCCGTTGGCTCGGTTTTCACCGGCAACCATGTCTCCCCAACTCGCAGCCGGGACTAGATGATGGATCTCAAGATCTGATCACCAAGCTTCTGGCCGGCCAGCGCAGACGAAGAAGATGACCACCACCACTGGCTACACCGGCCAGAACAGATATGCGATGGGTGCCGCCAAGCAGTCCACCAGGCCCACGACGCCGGCGCCGATCTAAAGCCAAATGACATGCCGCCGAAGACTGCATCGCGCCGCAGCCCGATCCAGGCCAGCCGTCGCCGTAGCCGCCCGTGGCTCGAGGCAGGGCCGACCGCCGCCGCCGTCGAAGCCAACGCCGTCGCTTCTAGATCGGCCGCACCTCCACGCATGTTGGGGTCCCGCCACCCCTGAGACGTGGGAGGGAGGAAGAGCCCCCGCCACCGCCGTCGGCCTCAGGGCGCAAGCCGGCGGCGTCCTCCGGCGGCGGCGGGGGGAAGGGAGGAAGATGGGCTAGGCCCCGGCGGCGGCTAGGGTTGGGGAGCCACCCGAGTCGCCCTAGCGGGGGGCGACCCGAGCCAGCGATCCAGTTAATGACTAATTTAACTTCAAATTTAATTAATAAAGTATATTTTACGACAAAAAAAAACTGTTGATTCATATTCAAAAGAAGTCCTCTGAACACAATATTGGTGGCATATAACATATGTTTTGTTCCTTAAAATCTCGCTGAGCGCCGTGTTCAAAATTCAAGACTTATATATTGAACCGAGGGTGTAGATCGATTCAATGCTACCGCCCTCTTGTTTTCTAAAGCCCGAGCCCGGCCCAAAATCCTAAATACACTCAATTTTCCAGCCCGAAGCCTGAAAGCGTGGTCCAAAGGCTGTCTTCTAGTGTACACACGTGCAACCCCGGCCCGAAATACAGAAAAGAGAAGCCCAAACCCGGCCCGAACTACCTTCTTGGCTGCAAAGCAAGGCCTGACCCCGGCCCGACTCGGCCCAGGTTTTTTGGGCGGCCATGCACGGGTCTAGGGGCAGGTACAACTTGACTTGATCAAGTTGCATCCACAGGTGCACTTGGGCAGCTCCTGTCAACACCCTATATCCCCCAAATCAAATATCAGCATCATGTGGGAAAAAAGATTGTGAACGTTTTATTATTTTGTCGTATGCGAACACTAGACGCTTGGAAATAGTGGATGCATTAATTCTAGGACCACAACCGTACCTCTCGTTCCCTAGAATTATTGGACAACTTGGGCGTTGGTGGGGATCTATTTTACTTGTCGCCGTCTCATCATGGACGCATCTTAAAGGCATCATGAATAGGAAGTCTAGCCGTGCAGATACACGGGTCATTGCACTAGATGAGTTAATAAAATGTCTATTTAATGAAAAAAGAGTACTACCAACGGCACCAAGTGTAACATTTTTTAGAATATAGTACAGAAGTAAACGCTCATTGATACGCGCATACACTTATCCCTATGAACACATACACGCATGCCCTATCTATGAACACCTTCGAGAGACAGAGCCGATATATCATCTTGAGATTTAAGAAGTCATCGAAGGCGCCTCGTCGTCGACGGGAACGTCTCCTCCCACCGAAAGCGCATCGTCCGAAATCCTGAAATAAATCCAGGAATAATGCGAGCATCAAGACTTGAATCCCAATGGGCTTGGGATACCACTGTCCCTCTAACTATCCAAACACAGGTTGGATTTTTTGGTTGTATCGCTTGATGGGAATTATTCAGTTAGTAAAAATCACTTTATCAAAGAAAGTACTACGAAAAGTTCTGACAATAAGCAGTTCATTAATTATGTTCAAACATAAGTTAAAAAAACAGATTTGGAACAAATTTAAAGTTTTCACGGCCTGCCAGCATGAGCATCAACTGACTAAGCTGGTGGTCTATTTGTCAGGTCAAATACGAACTGTTCACTGGAATAAAAAGAAACTGAACCCAGCGGCAATGTAAGGACTCCGGCTATATAAATCGGACGAGGCACTAGTTACTCGCCTTGTTCTAAATCTGAAATACACACGGACAAACAACCATACTCCTCAGCCAAGCAACCTCGGCAGCAATGGGGCTACTCATTGAGCCTCTCTTGCTCGCCATCATCTTCCTTGCATGCTCTGCTGGTTCGGCCACTTCCATGGCACCGGTTTCATTGTCCACTTTTGAAACCTCCACCAGCAACACCACTGACCACCTTGCCCTTATGTCATTCAAGTCGTTCATAAGGAGTGACCCGTCACAGGCCCTGGCGTCTTGGGGCACAGGCAACCTATCTGTTCCGTTGTGCCGATGGCGCGGCGTAACGTGCGGCGTTGTGGCGTTGGACCTCCCCGAGCTTGGCCTTCACGGCACCGTCGCTACCGAACTTGGTAACCTCACCTACTTGAGGCGTCTCCATCTCCCCGGAAGCAACCTGCACGGCGTCCTACCGCCGGAGCTCGGCCGCCTTCCAGACCTCAGCCACCTGAACCTCTCCGACAACTCCTTCCAAGGGAGGATTCCGGCGTCACTTTCGAACTGCACCCGTCTTGAGCGCCTTATGCTCTTCAACAACAGCTTTCAAGGTGATATACCGCAGGAGCTCTGCTTGCTGCGTAATCTCAAGGTACTCAATCTTGGTACAAACACTCTTACAGGAAGTATCCTGTCGGGAATTGGGGGTCTCACGAACCTAATATTTCTCAACTTGGAAATCAACAACCTTACTGGACAAATCCCGCAGGAGATAGGAGGTCTTGTTAAACTCGTTAAAGTTGGTCTAGGTATGAATCTGCTGACCGGCTCTATCCCTGCCTCATTTGGAAACCTTTCATCCCTATATTTCCTTAGTTTATATTCAGCTCAGCTAACAGGAAGCATACCACCCCTGCAAAATCTTTCATCTCTCGAGGTCCTCGAGTTAAGCAAAAACTACCTCAAGGGAAGCATCCCGGCTTGGTTGGGAAATCTCTCATCTCTTGGATTAATTAATTTTGATGGAAACCACCTCACAGGACACATCCCATATTCATTAGGTAACCTTCCGTTGCTCCATGTCCTTAGCGTTTCAAATAACAACTTTTCAGGTCCCATACCACAATCACTTGGAAACCTTGGTGCCTTAATAGGCCTTCATCTAGATCACAATGAACTGGAAGGCCCTTTTCCTCTTTCACTACTCAACATTTCCACTCTTGCGGTTCTAGACTTGCAATATAATAATCTTAGTGGATCTATCCCACATAGCATCGGCAATAAGCTTCCAAATATACAACAACTTCTAACAAGTGTCAATCAATTTCATGGAATAATTCCACCATCCCTGTGCAATGCCTCTATGCTTCAATGGATCCAAGGAGTAAATAACTTCTTTTCAGGAACTATTCCAGAGTGTCTAGGAATTCACCAAAAGGACTTGACAGTTGTGACTTTTGCAGAGAATCAGCTTGAAACAAGTAATGATTATGATTGGGGCTTCATATCTAGCCTGACAAATTGCAGTAGTTTGTTGTTATTAGATGTGGGAGACAACAAGCTAAGAGGTGAGCTACCAAATACTGTTGGAAATCTTTCCACACAGCTGCAGTATTTCGTCACCAATATGAACTACATAACTGGAAAAATACCTGAAGGAATAGGGAATCTAGTTAACTTGGAATTCATTGAGATGAACAACAACCTTTTTGAGGGCACAATTCCGGCCTCATTTGGTAAACTCAAGAAGCTGAATCAGTTATACCTCACAAACAACAATCTTTCAGGAACCATTCCCTTAAGTTTCGGCAATCTTCAAATGCTAACTGTACTTAGTCTTGGAGGCAATGCACTCAGTGGACCAATACCTCCCAATCTAAGCAATTGTCCTTTGGAAAAGTTGGATCTCGATTCTAACCATCTCACTGGTTCAGTACCTAAAGAAATATTTTCCATCTCTACGTTGTCTGATTATCTGCATTTAGGACACAACTTTTTAACTGGCAGTATATCACCTGAAGTGGGAAATCTAAAAAACCTTGCGTTCCTTGACATATCTAATAATAAGATTTTTGGAGAGATCCCATCCTCCATTGGTGACTGCCAGAGCCTGGAGTATCTCAATACATCTGGAAACTACCTAGGAGGAAAAATTCCACAGTCACTAGACCGGCTGACAGGTCTCCTGATGCTTAATCTTTCTCACAATAACTTGTCTGGCAGCATCCCTAAGTTTTTAGGGACCATGAAAGGGCTTGCTACTTTGGATCTCTCATTCAACAACTTGGATGGTGAAGTTCCAACCAGCGGCGTATTTGCCAATGCAACTTCTGCCTCAGTTGTGGGAAATGCTGGGTTGTGTAACGGAATCCCTCAACTGAAGTTGCCACCTTGCTCCAGCAGCACCACCAAGATCCAATCTCAGAAAGTTGTCATCATAATCTCGATATGCGGTGCAGTTGTATTTATGGCATTAGTATTTGCAGTATCTGCATTTTACCATAGGAGAAGAAAAATGAAATCAAACATGCAAACAATACTCATCAATGAACAATATATGAGGGTTTCTTATGCAGAACTAGTCGGCGCAACAAATGGTTTTGCTTCCGAGAACCTCATCGGAGCAGGAAGCTTCGGCTCAGTGTACATGGGAACAATGAGGATCAATGACCAGCAAGTAGTTGCCGCTGTGAAGGTGCTCAACCTCGCACAGCGTGGTGCATCTCAAAGTTTTGTTGCGGAATGTGAGACCTTGAGATGTGTTCGACACAGGAATCTTGTGAAGATATTAACAGTGTGCTCAAGTATTGATTATCAAGGTCATGACTTCAAGGCCCTTATCTACGAGTTTCTGCCAAATGGAAACTTGGACAAATGGCTGCACCAACAACCAACGGAAGATGGTGAAGATATGGGACTAGATCTCCGGATGAGACTGCAAATTGCAATTGATGTAGCATATTCACTCGAGTATCTTCACCAACATAAGCCAGTGCCAATTATTCACTGTGATCTTAAGCCTAGCAATGTTCTCCTCGATGGTGAAATGGTTGCTCATGTTGGCGATTTTGGGCTCGCAAGGTTTCTGCATCAAGATTCAGACATATCAACTGGCTGGGCATCAATGAGAGGCACACTTGGCTATGCTGCTCCAGGTGAGCTTCTGATTCCTCTACCTCTTTACTCCCTTCTATTTTTCCTCCACTGTGTTGTCCACAATAGAAATATGTAGGATACCTTAGTATTTAATTTTTTCGTTAACTTTTTTATTCTTGGAGAGCATATAAGAGAAGATATAATCATAGATATAATAATCTAGCATGGTTTTTACTAAAACAAAAATGACTAGATATGTGCATACTTGTGCAGATTTTCTTTTTTTAACAGACACTTTTTTGTCAATCTCAGAGTATGGGCTGGGCAATGAAGTCTCAATCCAGGGTGATGTGTACAGCTATGGCATACTATTGCTGGAGATGTTCACTGGGAAAAGGCCAACAGAAAGCAAATTTGGAGAAGCCATTGGCCTTCGCAAGTATGTCCAAATGGCATTGGAAGGCAGAGCAGCTAATGTCATAGATAGTTACTTACTACCAGAGATAGAAGATTGTGAAGGAAGCACTTCAGAGTCCGACTGGACAAGTAGAGACATGAGCATTGCTTGCATCTCTTCGATTATGCACATTGGAGTATCCTGTTCAGCAGAGATGCCAATGGATCGCTTGCAGATTGGAAATGCTCTGAAAGAGCTGCAGAAAATAAGAGAAAAATTTCACAAGGAGTTGCTCGGCGAAGGAGAGCCCAGCAATTGAACATCATGCATGAATCCATTGAACCAGTTGCCTGATGCCATGTGGTCATGGTGTCATGCACTAGTGTGATATATATATTTTGCTATGCTAAGTTTGTGGCTGAAATATATGCCTGAACTATGAGAGTGAGTGCACATGTCATGTGGAGGAAGAATTAAACTCCAGCGCAGGAGGAGGTCTACGCCACATCCACAAGGCACAACACAAGTATATATCTATAGCTGCGACAGGATCTAAGACCTAGATAAGAATTGCGTGGTGTCTTTTAATTATTGATGTTAGGCTTTGGAAAGTGGAAAGGTTCGTCCCGAAGAAGGTTTTCCTGCTACTTCCAAATATTCAGGGTTTTTTGGTAGACAATAAGTTGTAATTGAACTATATGAGTCTACCTCTCCTTTATCCATAAAGAAAGCAGCAATTTATCAATCTATTATCTATTCCTTTCTGGTGACCTTCGGCGCCCCCCTTCTCTTCCCTCTCTCTAGTTTAAGCTTTGCGCAATCTATAGCTGCGCCTTCTGATCACCCACAAATATGATCTCTCTGCTCGAATCCATAGCCTCCAACCATAGAGCCCATGACAATTTGGTACCAGATTCATCGACCGCACTGCGCACCACTATCTCGACACCACTGCGCCAAGATTAACATGACGCCTCCTTGCGCCCGCGGCTCCAAGGCAACAATCTCAACACCGGCCACCCCGAATCAAGCATCACAACCCAATAAATGATTGACTGAATCTCATACCACACATGCACCCAGTTGCTTCAGATTTACTTAACAAACTCAAATTCAACCCTGTTGCGACACCCCAAAGTTATATAAGATTAACCAACTCACCGTCTCACCATACTTATCATATGAAACAAGATTACACTTACTGACTAGAACCATATTTCCCATGCTCATCAGCGTTCTCCTATCTAGCAGCCGTTGCTGACAGATGGCCGATGCATTTGGAGAAGTCTGTGGATTGAGATTTGTTCAATGGCAAGTTGTCAAAAAGGACAAAGTCTAAATTATGTATGGGAAACGAGAGTGAAGGGACATAAATAGTGATTTGGACGATCTTGGAATACTAGCACATCACTTTCGACCGGCACAAGGCAGCCACGCAAGACCACAAACGTAAATATGCAATATGGAGCGGAGCAGGCTACTTCTACTTGTCAACCAAACCAAGACCAAAGACCAAGAGGGACATCAGAACTAATGGGGATCATGACTTTGGTATGGCCATTTCTATGCACACGAAGAGGGACATCAGGTATCTTCAGTCCGCTGAGGCAGATATTCAACAGCCCTGCATGTTGGCTATTTGTTCAGGCCAAAAGAGGATTAAAAGTCGACATTAGACAGCTGTTGAAAGTAACCAAACGATGAAGACCGTGTTGAACTTCTTGCACTGGCGTTTCAAAAAAACACAAGGCATCCATGCGTACGAGATTAGACTATACCTAAGGCCATGAATTGTTGTTATTGGTAACCAAACCGGGACTCCTGCGCCACGCCCAACTTGAAGCTCATCAGCGTCGTTGGCTGACCGCCGGCGCCATGTTTTCATGTGCACGGGTGCGTGCGTGGCTGATCGGCACCATGTTTGCGATTTCTTCCACCCTACCATGCTCCTCTGCATATGCTCAGCCTCCGTCGCTTGTCTGACGTAGCTATCGACCTGCACTTTCCCCATCTCTCTCGTGCAGCCACGCTCCCACACCTCGTAGGCATACTCGCGGTTGGTGTACTGGTCAGCACGCCGGATCCCAGTATGGGCCGGTCTTCGTTAAGAGGGATCCCAGGGCGCGATGGTGTACATGTGTGGGGACTCGACCCAGAGAGCTGCGAGGATGTTGGCCTGCTCGCGTACAGCTTCGCCCCCGCCGAACATCATGTGTACGTGTTCTTTCTGCCGCCGCGGGGTGACGGTGTCGAGCTCCACGGGTTCGGCGAGGCTACAACCTAACCGTCGCGTGCCTCGCATTGAGCCGGGGAAACGCACGGTGGCAACGCTCTGTATTCTGAACACAATAGATGAGTTTGGCAACACTGTAGGGCATGTAGATTGCGGCGACGGCGTCGGCATCGGCCGCGGCATGGGCGCTCACGGAGGTTCCCGGCCGGGTCGGAAAAGTGCTCTCCCTCGCGCACTAGGCAGACAAAGTACACGTCAAGGAACCGGGTTTTCCATGAGATGGCGCGGTGGGGAAGTTGAGGCTGGTGACAAAAGAGAGCTGATCAGCCATGTGGTACATTGCCGCGGGCTCCACTATTCATGGTTGGTCGGCATACGCCGCAGGCGATGCTCAGGTTCACTTCATTCCATCGGGTGGAGAGAGGGATGAGAAGGATGAACTTGCCACGTAAGTAAGTCAATGGTTAAGACCGGTCAACGTATACCACATCAGCCAAATATGTTGAATACAGTGGCGGTGACTGTCCAGTGACACACTTATCGAAAAAGGCTTTCGCCCCGCTTTATATATAAATCCATAACCGTCAACAAGTGGATACAAACACACGCCACCACAACACACGCATACACCCAAGGCTAGATACATAGGCGCTGAGCGCAGCTACACCACCCCTATCGCTACAAGAGCTACCAGGGTCCTCAACCGTGAACACCACCGCGAAGAGACGAAGCCGCATACGACGAATTGTGAGCTCCAAGGCGGCGCCTTCAAGAGGGTCACGGCACCAGAGCGCCGCCACCGCCCAATCCGCGAATCAGGGTTTCCACTGGAGCAACACAATGGGCAATGAGGACCGCGCCGACGCCTTCAAAAAGGGAACGAACTCGCTGCCGCCGGCCTGCACGCCACAGCCACCACGCCATTTCACGAACCGGGGCCAGGTCTCCGTCGCCACCTCCGGCAACAGCAAGACCCGGAGGCACCCCTGCCAACTCCCCTGAGCGCCCCTGCCACCATGGCCAGCCACAGACGAGAGAAGTCGAGCCGCCGTGCTCCACCTGCCGAGCGCACCTCCATCCGCAGCTCCGACTACCCCAAGAATCAGGGGAAGGAAGGTCGAACCGCCGCTACCACGCCACCACCCCAACCAGCCGGAGTGGCCCCGGTCGCCCGCAGAGCCTCCGCCGCGCCGCCACGTCCTGCGACCCGCGGCGCCCCGGCGAGACAGCACCGGCCCGCGCCAGCCCCTGCCTCGCGAGGGGGTGAGAAGGCCCCGCCGCCGCCGGCGCCGACCGGGCTTTGCCCGGGCGCGCCCTCTGGCAGCGGCGGGAGGAGGAGGAGGAGGGGAGAGGTGGAGAGGCGGCCGGCGGCTAGGGTTCCTCCCCTGCCACCCGCGGGAGCGCCAGAGGAGGAGGAGGGGAAATACGTACCTTCTATCGTAATCTCTCTTTCGTGAGTCGCCCTCCAGTGACACACTTACACAGTCTTAGTGACCGTATTCCGACACTTTCTGAATACAGTAATGAAAGTGAACCCTAGTGTCAAGTTTGAGTATTATAGATGTAGTTTACTCGATAACATGAGGTAGAAAATGAAGGGGCATAAATAGTTATGTAGAAATTGTTGGAACATGCAGCTGCTACTTGGCTACTAAGCAAAGAGGGCAAGAGGGGAATGGCAATGAGGGTCATCCCATCATGCTTTGTTTGGTCATTTCTAGCCTTCTTGATCATCCACACTGGCCAATCTAGAGACGAAGTCCCGTTGCGTGCTTTTTAATTGATTCTTTTTGCACTGGATTGATATACAAATTTTGCACGTTTTCCTATTTATTCAGAATTTTTAGAGTCACTGAAGTACCAAAGTTATCCAGATTGCTAGACTTTTCTGTCTTTGACATATTCTGTTTTAATTGTGTTGTTTGCTTATTTTGATGAATCTATGGATCGTATCGGGGGTATAAGTCATGCTGAAGTTAGAATACAATAGATATAATGCAAAAATAAAATATGAATGTGTTTGGAACAGTATGTAAAGTAATATTTTGTTTTGTTATACTAACGAATCTCACGAAAGTCTTGTCGAGTTTTGTGTGATTGAAGTTTTCAAGTTTTGGGTGAGATCACAATGAATGAAGGAATAAGGAGTAGCAATAGCCTAAGCTTGGGGAAGCCGAAGGCACCCTTAGTCAATATCTAAAGGACTACCAAGAAGCTAAGCTTGGGGATGCCCCGAGTGGCATCCCCTCTTTCTTCTAATGACCATCGGTTATTTTACTTCGTGCTATATTTTCATTCGTCGTATGATATGAGTTTTGCTTGGAGCATCTTGTATTATATGAGTCTTTGTTTAGTTTGCTTTTTAGTTTGTCGCAATCATCCTTGCTGAACACACTTGTTTGAGAGAGCCAGATGCATATCATGATTTGTTAGAAAGCTCTATGTGCTTTACGTATATCTTTAGAGTTATGCAATTTCTCTATGTGTTTCACTTGTATCTTCTTGAGCATGTTCATGTTAAAATTTTGAAGAAATATATGAACTCTCATATTTCGCTTATATCTTTTTAAGAGTCAATGGTAATTTGCACAAGATATGAATTTTGTCTCAATATGATAGATATCCAAAAAATATGCAATAAAAACTTTCATGAAAGATCATTGGATATGCTAATCTTGATTCTTTGTAATAGTTTTGCGATATGAAAATAAAAATATGTGAGTGATGCTAGTGCGTAATTATTATTTAGTAAGAATATTAGCGTTAATGTTTGTGATTCCCTATGCCGGCACATTAAGTCAATAGTTATGCAACAAAGTTATATCCTACTTATGGTGCATCATTCGATGTTGGTTGTGTTCAAGGCGTGTTTATGATGATTTTGTCTTTGCTATGTTTCTGCCATGCCGTGCTAGGTTTGTTGCATCAAATATGTATGAGATGTTAGATGGGTACATAGATATGTTTAGATGTATGGGTGATCATATTGTCTTTAGAGTTTATTTAGAGTTCATTTTGATGTTCATTGAAGAAAAAAAATTGTGGCAAAGTTATGAAATTTAGTATTGTTATGGCATATACTCTACTCTGCTCAAGATCGATGGATGGATGGATGTATATAGAAAATGTTGATATGATGAATTTTTTTGTTCATAGAATTTTTTGTCCATGTATGTATGTATATATGTATATGGATTGATTGGTTGATGTATATAGAAAATGTTCATATGTAGAGTAAAACACTTATTTGAAGTGTCTCCATTAGAACTATAGATCAATGGCGATCATCCAACAAAGTTTGTAAATTATAACAATTTCTGGAATTAATATCAAGTGGCACTTTTCAAACAAAGTTTTGAGCAAGCTAATGGACTCTGGCAGAGATGCAATTGATACTATCTTGTAGATCACAGGAGAGTCATCAATATTGATATAAGGCACTAACCCATAGGATGTACAGAACAATATCGACGGGAACACCCCTTCACCTATATCGTGTAGTGACGCGTAAGAACACCCCTAACTCTGTCGGGAACTCGACATATCCCCGATAAATTCGACATGAGGGGGAGGATTGAATCCACAAATTATCCCTGACAACATATCCCCGACGACATGCATGGATAGGCGGTCCGCAAATTATCCTCTCTCGAAAGATAGGACGACTCATCAGACACGAGGGGGTAGGATCGAATCCTCGACGATCGTCTGAAACTGACTGTTATAAAACTTGTCAACTTTGCATGATGTTAGCCACTAATCCATTGCGCATATATATACATATGATTCCTTGTTGTGATTAGGTCTATGTTTGCCACTATATATATAATCCATCTCTCATGGTTGTATGTTGCCATGTTTCAATATTTGCCGAAACTATGGACAGGGACTTAGAAAAAGAAGAGTTGTTGGGGGATATAATCCGCGACGGACGTGATATCACCTTGTCGTTTCTCAACGACACCGATGGTGAGGAAAGAGAGGATGACCGCTCCGGTGATGGAATGGAGAAGGAAGGAGATCATGACGGCTCCGATGATCGAGTGGAGGAGGAAGGAGATCATGACGGCTCCGGTGATCAAATTGAGAAGGGAGCCTTAACTGTTTCAAAGTACGGCGAGGAATATATATATATTAATTAAGCCTCTGCCGACTATTGATGCATTAATTGTTTTTGTATGTACATATACTGTTGGGAAACGTAGCATGTAATTTCAAAATAATTCCTACGCTCACGCAAGAACTCTCTAGGAGATGCCTTGCAACGAGGGGGAGAGTGTATCTACGTACCATCGTAGACCGTAAGCGAAAGCGCTTCACAACGCGGTTGATGTAGTCGTACACCTTCACGATCCGTCCCGATCAAGTACCAAACGTACGACACCTCTGCGTTCAGCACACGTTCAGCTTGATGACGTCCTCGCCTTCTTGATCCAGCAAGACGGCGATGTAGTAGATGAGTTCCGGCAGCACGACGGCGTGATGACGGTGTTGGTGAAGAACAATCTCCGCAGGGCTGCCACTCATCCCACCATTGCACAGCGTCAGAGAAACCCATACTATTTCTCCCTCTCTCCTCCTTATTGGCGTACCGGTGTAATGTTGAGCACGCGGCAAGAGAACTCTCTCAGCTGCTACGGTGGACTTGCATAATTGGCGAGAGCGCGGTACGTGAAGCCTGGCGGGTACAAGTAAGTAGAGCTTTGATCTTCCTTCTTTGGATTGAGAAGTAAGAATGTTTTCATCTCGGAGCATGTACGTAGTAATCGTTATCAGCAAAGACCTACACCTTGACCTGTGAGAGTGACTCAGCTAGGTGACGAGCAGGCAGATCATTTGAGATACGGTCATCAGCTAGTACTAGTATGTATCCTAAAATCTTCACAGTTGGACAAGTCGTTCCGATGTTGCTCTCAACTAGTACCAGTTTGTGCCCCAGATTGCTCAGGTACGTACTGGCCGACATCGATGGCATGACCTCACCTTCATGTATGACTGCCATCGACACTTTGGTTCTTTCCGAGACTAATTAAAGACCTCCATCACGTCAGACAACCTACCTCATGTAGAAAATAGTGTTCGAACACGACTCCTCTTGTTTCCATGGACGACGAGAACCTCAAAATAGTATTCCAGGTTGGTTAATTACTGCGAGTGGCCGTGTCTTGCCAATTAACAGTCTCAATCGTCTACAAAGTGCCTTGTCCAACCACGAGTTGGTTGCTGGCTCACACCGAAAAGAACACAGGAAGGAGCTCCTTGGAAATTTCCTTGCATTGATCTGTCTTGGCAGCCACTTGTGCTCGTGGAGTGGAGTGCAGTACCATGCAGTACAGTCATGTGCATTGCCTACAGGTTCATCCAGTGGACTCCGGCCGTACCACTTCCAAGCTGTTGCATTCCTAAGCCAAATTTACATTCATCCGTGTCCTTGTATTCCTAAGCCAGATGCATGCATCTACCCATTTATTTGTCTATCTTTATATCATTATTGTGTTACTATAAATTGATATGAAACAAACATTGTAGATTCATCTATATAGTGGATGCGGGTTTCGTGAACATGCATGGTGCCACGTGCACCCTTTTTGAAAAGTAAATTGAAAAAACTACAAAAATAAAAAATGTCTAAATTTGTTTTTGTAATATACATAGTCGACTTGTATACTCGTGTATGAAGTTTCAGAAACTAATCACATTCTTGGTAATCTCGGCGAAACCGAACCTATACTAAAAAATACACTGTTTGATGAGTAGTATGGTAACAATTGTATTTTCTTCACCAAGAATACCATGAGTGTCAATACATCACGAAACTTCACAGAGTAGGATGGTCGACTAAGTTCCATACTACAAAATTTCACAATTTTTTAAAAGATCACCAGTATTTTTTATCAAATTACTCTTCACGTGGGTGCGCATATGAATCCATGTTCACCTTTGTATTTTTGCTACATAGTAGATTATTTCCATGATGGAAATCTGTCGATCCAATTTTGTTAACCTTACCATGTTTTACAAGTGAAAACGCAAATGTAGTTTCCTACCTGTCATTTCCAAGATGATCCAAAAGAATGTTCAGACTAGTAGCTAGTGTATGCAGTTCAATGCTTGTATACTAGAACCAAATCAAATGGCTCAATAGATGACGGAGGACGTGTGAGTATTCAAGGCTCGTTTACTTGGCTGAACATGTCCGGTCGTAACTGGTTTCAACATATGCACACGTACATATCTTATTAGCCACAAGCATACTTCCACCAAAAGATTTTGTTTGTGTCCCAACTTAGCCCATCACAAGCTCTCACGGTCAACGAAGGATATTACTTCTCCCGGAAAGACCCGATCAGTCTCGTAATCTTGGCAAGACATTTCGACAATAGTAAAACAAGACCAGCAAGACCAGCCGACTGTGCCGACGAACCACCGCTTCACCCGAGCTCGATGCGGCTCCATCGGTCATATACAAGTTTACGTACCTCCAAAGTACCTACCTAAAAGAGACGGACCGTCCAGATTATGTCAATGTCAATGGCAAAGGCACACATTTGCTGTCACAATTTTGGTCATCACAATCAACAATGTCAATTGGCCAGATATACAATCGGTTTAATAATCTTACATTCCTATACCCACACTAAACATGCTCACTGGTGCCACTGTCTAGCAATACCTATACCTATGCCCCTACATATCCGTCAACCAAAATAACTTTCAGATGTAGTTACACTAGGGAGTTAAAGTTCTCCTTGTGCGATGGCAGAAAGCATGTTGAACTCGGTGCAAGGGGACGTGTTGCATGTTATACGCAGGGCCGCCGATCCCTGATGCGCATACAATTGGGAGAGTTGAGATATTAAAGGATATTGCAATCTTGGAGAAAAAAGCATAGAGATAGCTACAATAGATAGATGTTTATTGAGCTAACTATGTAGTCTATCATCTATCATGCTGTATGTTGGGGATATACCCCGCAGTATAACCCGGCCGGACCTATGACCCGGCCTAGAATTGGCGACTCATTGGTGACCCGGCCAAGACTTGGCGCCTCATCGGTAAACCTGCCCGGACTGGCGGCTTATATTGTGACCCAGTTAGTGAGCCGGACAGACGACAAGACCCAAGACCCAGAAGGCGGCTTGGGATAAGGCCGACTCAAGGAGAGGCAAGGACGGTCGGCTCACGAAGAAGGACCTAAGGGAGCAATACCCGGCAAGGGAAGCAGACCCGGACTTGTATCCGGTTTGTAAGAAAAGATAGACTAGTCTCGGACATGTAACCCGCACCTTCAACTTATATAAGGAGGGGCAAGGCACCCCTAGAGAGAGAAGTTTTTTCGGAGACAGATGACCAAGTCTGTACAAGATCAAAGTAGATGCTCTCGAGATAGAGGTAGAGAAACCCGCCCTTGTTACCGAGATCATCATCATCAATATCAATCAAGCAGGACGTAGGCTTTTTCCTCCACCGCGAGGGGCCGAACCTGGGTAAAAAACCTCCCGTCTCTCGATTCCGATCAACCCCGTTCAAGATACCACGTAGATGCATTGGCCTCACGAATAAGTCCTCACACTAGGACATCTGCCGTGACAAAACCGCGATAGTTGGCGCACACCGTGGAGCCCACGCACGGTGGTGTTGCGTTGTTGGAGGGATTTCTACAAGGTTGAGAAGCTAGCAGTGTGTTGGATGTAAAAGAGCTGGCACAGAAGACGTCATCGCCGACGAACAGTCAAAACAACATGTACAAGATTAAAGCTCAATAGAAATTAGGGTTGCGGACGATTCCGACCCCGCTATCTCACAAGTCGCCGAGGTGGATAGGTTTCTTCGTCGTCAACACTGATCTCTACTACGGGCGTGTGAGTCAGACAGCCGTGTCCAGTTACACGGTGTTTTGGTTTTCACTGCAAGGGTGATGGTTGTGTTGTGGATATATAGCTCACGCCACCATTATCATGCGCCAGTATCTTACCGTGCCATAATGCTCAATGAATGTATTTGTAAGCCACGGCCTCTGCGACCCAGTATCCATCAACACGACGCGAATGACTCGCCAATCCGTGCGGCTTACCGTGCCTGCGATTGGCTCGCTCGTCCGCACCGGCTTACAATGCCATGACTGACTCATCTGTCTGTTCCCGCGTCCCATTCACCCGCGTCCATGCCGACTTCGATGCTGCGGTCGTCTTTACCATCCGTCTCTCACGGTCCGGTCCACATCAACACATGGGCCGCACCTATGTGCACAAGCTAATTAATGAGCATATGCAAGTTGCCGCTCCTGCTGCCCGATTTATTCCAAACAACTCTAAAGAAAGTCATAATATATTATCAGCCTCTGCCTCCACAACCGGCTGGGGTGAACTACTGGCCGGATTACTGGTATAACTCATATGGGGTCATTTGTAACCCGCCACGGACAACCTTAAACCTTCCGTGGATTTACATCGCGTTACAATGAGTATTCCGAGGATCATCAACTTGCCACCTTGCCTACAGCTTCAACATATTCCCGCGTTCTGCGGTCCAACTATATGCCGGCTTATGCCACAGCGAAGGATGAAGAAACTCAAGCTGACTCCTCGGGTCATCTTAAAACTCGGGGGCTTCATAGACATGATCAGGCAAAATTGGCCGGTTTCAATGAATTCAGGAACCCCGGGTTATTGCAAGGAAGATAAACCCGGTCCCGGGGACTGCTGTCCAGCTCAAGAGAAAGATTCTGGGTTATCCGAAAAGTTTCCGGTTCAAAATCTGGCTCAAGAGAAATCCATCTCTCATAAAAGTTTTTGAAGCTCTCAATATCCGATTTAAAATTCCGTCTGAAGAAGAATCCGTCTCTCGCAAGTTCGAGTTCTCAAAAAATTAAGGTTGCAAAAGAGGATTTGTTGCCATGATGCACGGTTCAAACATGGGTATCCTGCCGTATCAGTGAAAAATTAAAGGTTGCCAAAGAGAAATAGTTGTCACAATGCGCAGTTCAAACATAGGTATCCTGCCTTGTTGGCAAAAAGTAAGGTTACCAAGGAAGACTAGTCGCCATGATGCACAGTCTAAACATGGGTAGCTGATACGTCTCCAACGTATCTACTTTTCCAAACACTTGAATGATTTAAATGGAACTAACCCGGACTGACGCTGTTTTCAGCAGAACTACCATGGTGTTATTTTTGTGCAGAAATAAAAGTTCTCGGAATGATCTGAAAATCCACGGAGCAAAATTTTGAAATTAATAAAAAATACTGGCGAAAGAATCAGCATCAGGGGGCCCACAACCTGTCCACGAGGGTGCAGGGCGCCCCCCCACCAAGGCGCACCCCCTGCCTTGTGGGCCCCCTGGACCTCCACCGACCTCAACCGCAACTCCATATATTCACTTTCGGGGAAAAAAATGAGAGAGAAGGATTCATCGCATTTTATGATACGGAGCCGCCGCCAAGCCCTGTTCTTCCTCGGGAGGGCTGATCTGGAGTCCGTTCGGGGCTCCGCAGAGGGGAATCCGTCGCCATCGTCATCATCAACCATCCTACATCACCAATTTCATGATGCTCACCGCTGTGCATGAGTAATCCCATTGCAGGCTTGCTGGACGGTGATGGGTTGGATGAGATTTACCATGTAATCGAGTTAGTTTTGTTAGGGTTTGATCCCTAGTATCCATTATGTCCTAAGATTGATGTTGCTATGACTTTGCCATGCTTAATGCTTGTCACTAGGGCCCGAGTGCCATGATTTCAGATCTGAACCTATTATGTTATCATGAATATATGTGAGTTCTTGATCCTATCTTACAAGTCATTAGTCACCTACTATGTGTTATGTTCCGACAACCCCGAAGTGACAATAATCGGGACCACTCCCGGTGATGATCGTAGTTTGACGAGTTCATGTATTCACTAAGTGCTAATGCTTTGGTTCGGTACTCTATTAAAAGGAGGCCTTAATATCCCTCAGTTTCCAATAGGACCCCGCTGCCACGGGAGCTAGTTCTGTGTCACCCTATATTATAATTGTTGCATGAGGAATCGCATCCGACATAATTATCCATCACTGATCCATTGCCTGCGAGCATTTCACATATTGATCTTTGCATAGTTACTTCTCCGTTGCCACTGTTACCATTACTACAAAACTACTACTGTTACTTTTTCCACCGTTACTGTTACTTCCATACTACTTTGCTACTAAATACTTTTCTGCAGATATTAAGTCTTTTTGGTGTGGTTGAATTGACAACTCAGCTACTAATACTTGAGAATATTCTTGGGCTCCCTTTGTGTCGAATCAATAAATTTGGGTTGAATACTCTACCCTCGAAAACTGTTGCGATCCCCTATACTTGTGGGTTATCAATAGCCTGTTCAAACTTGATCATTGGTCACTTGGGGGCTTCCAACCCATTGGGTTTACCTTTCTTACCCTCTTGATCGGCTATAAATGCCATTAGGTTATTACTGCCTGCTTGCAACTTGCCACTCCAATAGTTGACACGCCATACCTTGTCAGTTAAACTCTTTTCAGAGACCCTAAACTTGTCTATGGTTTAAATGGCGGTTTGTCACGTGAGGGCCGGCTTACAGTGCGTTAGGACAAACCTACCTTGTCAGTTTTGAGGTTATCCAATATGTGGCCTGCTATACCTTTGACAGTTAATCTTTTTTAAAGACCCTGAACTAGTCAAAAGGTTTAAACAGTGGATTTATGTCACAGAGAGCCGGCTGATGGGTTGCTTGAGATTCTCCACTATGTCACACGCCGTACCATTGACAGTTAATCTTTTCCATGACCCTGAACTTGTCAAATGGTTTAAGCGTCGTACTATGTCACGGAGAACCGGCTTAAGAAATTGCGGTTGCCCCGCCCAATTTTTTTGAAATTATATTTGACTTGTTAAAGCCAAATTTTGGCCGAGTTATTAAATACTGACTTATGGTAACGGGGGCAAGTATGTTTTTGTTCCCCTTCTTTTTTGCAGGAAATTTCTTTGCAGACCTTTAAGTCGCCCGATTTATGGCGGGTTAGCATGGATTCATTTATATTAAGGACATGAGGTGTCGGATTGTTATCTAAGGAGTTATGGCGACCATGAGTCACCAAGGGGTTAACCCGCCAACAGAGGAAATCCTTGCTTTCAAAGGACAAACATATTTTGTTTTGCTTCCGTTTCTTTTTTTTGCAGGAAATTTCTATGCAGACTTTGAGTCGCCCGGTTAATGGCGGATGATACGTCTCCAACGTATCTATAATTTTTGATTGTTCCATGCTATTATATTACCCGTTTTGGATGTGTATGGGCTTTACTATACACTTTTATATCATTTTTGGGACTAACCTACTAACCGGAGGCCCATCCAAATTACAGTTTTTTTTTGCCTATTTCAGTTTTTCGGGAGCGATCTTTTTGGAACAAACGCAATCCAGGAGTCTTGTAGTGGACGTCAAGAAGCAGCCGAGGCGGCCACGAGGGTGCTAGGCGCGCCCCGGGGGGGCCTGCCTCGTGGGCCCCTCGTGGCTCCCCTGACTGACCTCCTTCGCCTATATATATCTAGGTACCCCGAAAACATCCAGGAGCACCACAAAACCCTATTTCCACCGCCGCAACCTTCTGTTTCTATGAGATCTCCTCTTGGAGCCTTTTCTGGTGCTCTGACGGAGGGAGAATCGATCATGGAGGGCTTCTACATCATCGCCAAGGCCTCTCCGATGAGTTGTATGTAGTTTACCACAGACCTTCGGGTCCATACTTATTAGCTAGATGGCTTCTCCTCTCTCTTTGGATTTCAATACAATGTTCTCCTCGATCTTCTTGGAGATCTATTTGATGAAACTCTTTTTGCGGTGTGTTTGTCGAGATCCGATGAATTGTGGGTTTATGATCAAGTTTATCTATGAGAAATATTTGAATCTCCTCTGAATTCTTTTTATGTATGATTGGTTATCTTTGCAAGTCTCTTCGAATTACCAGTTTGGTTTGGCCTACTAGATTGATCTTTGTTGCAATGGGAGAAGTGCTTAGCTTTGGGTTCAATCTTGCAGTGTCCTTTCCCAGTGACAGCAGGGGCAGCAAGGCACGTATTGTATTGTTGCCATCGAGGATAAAAAGATGGGGTTTATATCATATTGCGTGAGTTTATCCCTCTACATCATGTCATCTTGCTTAATGCGTTACTCTGTTCTTATGAACTTAATACTCTAGATGCATGCTGGATAGCGGTCGATGTGTGGAGTAATAGTAGTAGATGCAGAATCGTTTCGATCTACTTGTCGCGGACGTGATGCCTATACACATGATCATGCCTAGATATTCTCATAACTATGCACTTATCTATCAATTGCTCGACAGTAATTTGTTCACCCACCGTAATACTTATGCTATCTTGAGAGAAGCCACTAGTGAAACCTATGGCCCCCGGGTCTATTTTACATGATATATATTTCCTATCTACTTTATTTTGCAATCTTTACATTTCAATCTATATCATAAAAATACCAAAAATATTTATCTTATCTTATTATCTCTATCAGATCTCACTTTCGCAAGTGGCCGTGAAGGGATTGACAACCCCTTTATCGCGTTGGTGGCGAGGTTCTTGTTTGTTTGTGTAGGTACGTGGGACTTGCGTGGAGCCTCCTACTCGATTGATACCTTGGTTCTCAAAAACTGAGGGAAATACTTACGCTACTTTGCTGCATCACCCTTTCCTCTTCAAGGGAAAAACCAACGCATGCTCAAGAGGTAGCAAGAAGGATTTCTGGCACCGTTGCCGGGGAGGTCTTCGCTCAAGTCAAGACATACCAAGTACCCATCACAAACTCATCTCCCTCGCATTACATTATTTGCCATTTGCCTCTCGTTTTCCTTTCCCCCACTTCACCCTTGCCATTTTATTCTCCCTCTCCTTTCCGTTCGCCTCTTTTTCGCTTGTCTCTTGTGTGCTTGTCTGTTGGATTGGTTGTCACAATGGCTCAAGATAATACTAAATTGTGTGACTTTTCCAATACCAATAATAATGATTTCCTTAGCACTCCGATTTCTCCTCTTAATGATGTTGAATCTTGTGAAATCAATGCTGCTTTATTGAATCTTGTTACGAAAGATCAATTCTCCGGCCTTCCTAGTGAAGATGCCTCTACCCATCTAAATAAATTTATTGATTTGTGTGATATGCAAAAGAAAAAGGACATGGATAATGATATTGTTAAATTGAAGTTATTTTCGTTTTCGCTTAGAGATTGTGCTAAAACTTGGTTTTCTTCTTTGCCTAAAAATAGTATTAATTCATGGAATAAGTGCAAAAATGCTTTTATCTCTAACTATTTTCCTCCCGCTAAGATCATCTCTCTTAGAAACGATATTATGAATTTTAAGCAACTTGATCATGAACATGTTGCACAATCTTGGGAGAGGATGAAATTAATGATACGTAATTGCCCTACACATGGTTTGAATTTACGGATGATCATACAAAAATTTAATGCCGGATTGAATTTTGCTTCTAGAAATCTTTTAGATTCGGCCGCGGGAGGCACTTTTATGGAAATCACTTTAGGAGAAGCTACTAAACTCCTAGATAATATTATGGTTACTTATTCTCAATGGCACACCGAAAGATCTACTAGTAAAAAGGTTCATGTGATAGAAGAAATTAATGTTTTGAGTGGAAAGATGGATGAACTTATGAAATTGTTTGCTACTAAGAGTGATCCTATTGATCCTAATGATATGCCTTTGTCTACTTTGATCGAGAATAATAATGAATCTATGGATGTGAATTTTGTTGGTAGGAATAATTTTGGTAACAACGCGTATAGAGGAAACTTTAATCCAAGGCCGTTTCCTAGTAATTCCTCTAATAATTATGGTAATTCCTACAACAACTCTTATGGAAATTTTAATAAGATGCCCTCTGATTTTGAGATTAGTGTTAAAGAATTTATGAATTCTCAAAACAATTTCAATGCTTTGCTTGAAAAAAAATTGCTTAAAGTTGATGAATTGGCTAGGAACGTGGATAGAATTTCTCTTGATGTTGATTCTTTGAAACTTAGATCTATTCCACCTAAGCATGACATCAATGAGTCTCTCAAAGCCATGAGAATTTCCATTGATGAGTGCAAAGAAAGAACCGCTAGGGTGCGTCCTAAGAAAGATTTATTTATAAGAGCGTGTTCTTCTAGTTGTCATGAAAATAATGATGAAGATCTAAACGTGATTGATGTGTCTCCTATTAAATCTTTGTTTTGCAATATGAATCTTGATAATGATGGGACTGGAGATGAGTCAACTTTATTTTAAGGCGTCCCAATGATTTGGAGTTTTTAGATCTTGATGCTAAAATTGGTAAAAGTGGGATTGGAGAGATCAAAACTTTACATAGCAATGAACCCACTATTTTGGATTTCAAGGAATTTAATTATGATAATTGTTCTTTAATAGATTGTATTTCCTTGTTGCAATCCGTGTTGAATTCTCCTCATGCTTATAGCCAAAATAAATCTTTTACTAAACATATCGTTGATGCTTTGATGCAATCTTATGAAGAAAAGCTTGAATTAGAAGTTTCTATCCCTAGAAAATTTTATGATGAGTGGGAACCTACTATTAAAATTAAAATTAAAGATCATGAATGCTATGTTTTGTGTGATTTGGGTGCTAGTGTTTCCACGATTACAAAAACTTTATGTGATGCGCTAGGTTTTCGTGAATTTGATGATTGCTCTTTGAACTTGCACCTTGTGGATTCCACCATTAAGAAATCTATGGGAAGGATTAACAATGTTCTTATTGTTGCAAATAGGAATTATGTGCCCGTATATTTTATCGTTCTTGATATAGATTGCAATCTTTCATGTCCTATTATCCTTGGTAGACCTTTCCTTAGAACGATTGGTGCAATTATTGATATGAAGGAAGGAAATATAAGATTCCAATTTCCATTAAGGAAAGGCATGGAACACTTTCCTAGAAAGCAAATCAAATTACCTTATGAATCTATCATGAGATCCACTTATCAATTGAATACCAAAGATGGCAATACTTAGATCTATTCTCGTTTTTATGCCTAGCTAGGGGCGTTAAACGATAGCGCTTGTTGGGAGGCAACCCAATTTTATTTTTGTTCCTTGCTTTTTGTTCCTGTTTAGTAATAAATCATTCATCTATCCTGTCTTTATATGTGGTTTTATGTTTTAATTAGTGTTTGTGCCAAGTAGAACCTATAGGATCATCTTGGGTGATAGTTAATTTGTACCTGCTGAAAAACAGAAACTTTTGCGCCCACGAGAATAATTTTAATAAATCACAGAAACGTGAATTTGAGTTGATTTTTTTTGCAGTAGATCAATAGACAAATTTACTAGGACTTCCTATGTTGGTAGGATTTTTAGACTTCCGGAAGTATTCGAAAGTTACAGATTGCTAGAAACTGTTCTGTTTTTGACAGATTCTGTTTTTCATGTGTTGTTTGCTTATTTTGATGAATTTATGGCTAGTATCGGGGGGTATGAACCATAGAGAAGTTGGAATACAGTAGGTTTAACACCAATATAAAGAAAGAATGAGTTCATTACAGTAACTTAAGTGTTGGTTTTTCTTTGTTGCACTAACGAAGCTCATGAGATTTCCTGTTGAGTTTTGTGTTGTGAAGTTTTCAAGTTTTGGGTAAAGATTTGATGGACTGTGGAATAAGGAGTGGCAAGAGCCTAAGCTTGGGGATGCCCATAGCACCCCAAGATAATTCAAGGACAACCAAAAGCCTAAGCTTGGGGATGCCCCAGAAGGCATCCCCTCTTTCGTCTTCGTCTATCGGTAACTTTACTTGGAGCTATATTTTTATTCACCACATGATATGTGTTTTGCTTGGAGCATCTTGTATGACATGAGTCTTTGCTTTTTAGTTTACCACAATCATCCTTGCTGTACACACCTTTTGGGATAGACACACATGATTCGGAATTTATTAGAATACTCTATGTGCTTCACTTATATCTTTTGAGCTAGACAGTTTTGCTCTATGTGCTTCACTTATATCTTTTAGAGCACGGCGGTGGTTTTATTTTGTAGAAATTTTTGATCTCTCATGCTTCAATTATATTATTTTGAGAGTCTTTTAGAACAGAATGATGAGCATCCAAGTTGGGTATAATAAAAACTATCATATAGAGTGCATTAAGCACTATGATCAATTTGATGCTTGATAATTTTTGAGATATAAAGGTGGTGATGCTAGAGTCATGCTAGTTGGCAATTATGAAATTGAGAAATACTTGTGGTAAAGTTGGCAAGTCCCGTAGCATGCACGTATGGTAAAAGTTATGTAACAAATTTGTTGCATGGGGTGCTCTTGTGATTGCCTTCCTTATGTATGGAGGTCGGGATCGCGCGATGGTTAACTCCTACCAAACCTTCCCCTAGGAGCACGCATAGTAGTACTTTGCTTCGAGGGCTAATAAACTTTTGCAATAATTATATGAGTTCTTTATGACTAATGTGAGTCCATGGATTATACGCACTCTTACCCTTCCATCATTGCTAGCCTCTACCGTACCGTGCATTGCCCTTTCTCACCTTGAGAGTTGGTGCAAACTTCGCCGGTGCATCCAAACCCCGTGATACGATACACTCTATCACACATAAACCTCCTTATATCTTCCTCAAAATAGCCACCATCCCTACCTATTATGGCATTTCCATAGCCATTCCGAGATATATTGCCATGCAACTTTCCACCGTTTCGTTTATTATGACACGCTGCATCATTGTCATATTGCTTTTTGCATGATCATGTAGTTGACATCGTATTTGTGGCAAGGCCACCTTCATAATTCTTTCATACATGTCACTCTTGATTCATTGCATATCCCGGTACACCGCCGGAGGCATTCACATAAAGTCATATTTTGTTTTAAGTATTGAGTTGTAATTGTTGAGTTGTAAATCAATAAAAGTGTGATGATCTTCATTATTAGAGCATTGTCCGAAGTGAGGAAAGGATGATGGAGACTATGATTTCCCCACAAGTCGGGATGAGACTTCGGACTTTATGAAAAATAAAAGAGGCCAAAGAAGCCCAAATAAAAAAAAGAGGCCAAAGAAGCCCACCAAAATAAAAAAATAAAAAAAGAAGAAAAAAAATGAGAGAAAAAGAGTTAAGGGACAATGTTACTATCCTTTTTCCACACTTGTGCTTCAAAGTAGCACCATGATCTTCATGATAGAGAGTCTCTTACGTTGTCACTTTCATATACTAGTGGGAATTTTTCATTATAGAACTTGACTTGCATATTCCAATGATGGGCTTCCTCAAAATGCCCTAGGTCTTCGTGAGCAAGCAAGTTGGATGCACACCCAATTAGTTTCTCATGATGAGCTTTCATACATTTATAGCTCTAGTGGATCCGTTGCATGGCAATCCCTACTCCTCGTATTGACATCAATTGATGGGCATCTCCATAGCCCGTTGATTAGCCGTGTCAATATGAGACTTTCTCCTTTTTTGTCTTCTCACACAATCCCTATCATCATATTCTATTCCACCCATAGTGCTATATCCATGGCTTACGCTCATGTATTGCATAAGAGTTGAAAAAAATGCTGAAGCGCATTAAAAAGTATGAACCAATTGCTTGGCTGAAACCGGGGTTGTGTATGATGGGAGTATTTTGTGTGATGAAAATGAAGCATAGCCTAACTATATGATTTTGTAGGGATAAGCTTTCTTTGGCTATGTTATTTTGATAAGACATGATTACTTGTTAGTATGCTTGAAGTATTATTATTTTTATGTCAATATGAACTATTATCTTGAATCATTTGGATCTGAACATTCATGCCACAATAAAGAAAATTACATTGAGAAATATGCTACGTAGCATTCCACATCAAAAATTCTGTTTTTATCATTTACCTACTCGAGTATGAGCAGAAATTAAGCTTGGGGATGCTTGATACGTCTCCAACGTATCTATAATTTTTGATTGTTCCATGCTATTATATTACCCGTTTTGGATATTTATGGGCTTTACTATACACTTTTATATCATTTTCGGGACTAACCTACTAACCGGAGGCCCAGCCAAAATTGCTGTTCTTTTGCCTATTTCAGTGTTTCGAAGGAAAAGAGTATCAAACGGAGTCCAAACGGAATGAAACCTTCGGGAGCGATCTTTTTGGAACAAACGCAATCTAGGAGACTTGGAGTGGACGTCAAGAAGCAGCCGAGGCGGCCACGAGGGTGCTAGGCGCGCCCCGGGGGGGCGCCCCCTGCCTCGTGGGCCCCTCATGGCTCCCCTGACCGACCTCCTTCGCCTATATATATCTACGTACCCCGAAAACATGCAGGAGCACCACGAAACCCTATTTCCACCGCCGCAACCTTCTGTTCCCGTGAGATCCCATCTTGGAGCCTTTTTCGGCGCTCTGCCGGAGGGAGAATCGATCACGGAGGGCTTCTACATCATCGCCAAGGCCTCTCCGATGAGTTGTAAGTAATTAACCACAGACCTTTGGGTCCATAGTTATTAGCTAGATGGCTTCTCCTCTCTCTTTGGATCTCAATACAATGTTCTCCTCTATCTTCTTGGAGATCTATTCAATGTAACTCTTTTTGCGGTGTGTTTGTCGAGATCCGATGAATTGTGGGTTTATGATCAAGTTTATCTATGAGAAATATTTGAATCTCCTCTGAATTCTTTTATGTATGATTGGTTATCTTTGCAAGTCTCTTCGAATTATCTGTTTGGTTTGGCCTACTAGATTGATCTTTCTTGCAATGGGAGAAGTGCTTAGCTTTGGGTTTGATATGTCTCCAACTTATCTATAATTTATGAAGCATTCATGCTATTTTATTATCTTTTTTGAATGTTTATGGGCTTTATTAAACACTTCTATTATTTTTGGGACTAACCTATTAACCGGAGGCCCAGCCCATATTGTTGTTTTCTTGCCTATTTCAGTATTTCGAAGGAAAGGAATATCAAACGGAGTCCAAACGGAATGAAACCTTCGGGAGCGTTATTTTTGGAACGGAAGCAATCCAGGGGACTTGGAGTACACGTAAAGGAAGCAACGAGGAAGCCATGAGGTTGGAGCGCGCGCCCTCCCCTACTGGGCGCGCCCCTATCTCCTGGGCCCCTCGTGGCTCCCCAGACCGACTTCTTTCGCCTATATATTCCCATATACCCTAAAAACATCGAAGCGAACAATAGATCGGGAGTTCCGCCGCCGCAAGCCTCTGTAGCCACCAAAAACCTCTCGGGACCCTGTTCCGGCACCCTGCCGGAGGGGGGATCCCTCACCGGTGGCCATATTCATCATCCCGGCGCTCTCCATGACGAGGAGGGAGTAGTTCACCCTCGGGGCTGAGGGTATGTACCAGTAGCTATGTGTTTCATCCCTCTCTCTCGTGTTCTTGAGGTGGTACGATCTTGATTTATCGCGAGCTTTGCTAGTATAGTTGGATCTTATGATGTTTCTCCCCCTCTACTCTCTTGTAATGGATTGAGTTTTCCCTTTGAAGTTATCTTATCGGATTGAGTCTTTAAGGAGAACACTTGATGTATGTCTTGCCGTGCTTATCTGTGGTGACAATGGGATATCACGTGATCCACCTGATGTATGTTTTGGTGATCAACTTGCGGGTTCCGCCCATGAACCTATGCATAGGGGTTGGCACACGTTTTCGTCTTGACTCTCCGGTAGAAACTTTGGGGCAGTCTTTGAAGTACTTTATGTTGGTTTGCATAGATGAATCTGAGATTGTGTGATGCATATCGTATAATCATGCCCACGGATACTTGAGGTGACAATGGAGTATCTACGTGACAATAGGGTTTTGGTTGATTTGTGTCTTAAGGTGTTATTCTAGTATGAACTCTATGATAGATTGAACGGAAAGAATAGCTTCATGTTATTTTACTACGGACTCTTGAATAGATTGAGCAGAAAGGATAACTTTGAGGTAGTTTCGTACCCTACCCTAATCTCTTCGTTTGTTCTCCGTTATTAGTGGCTTTGGAGTGACTCTTTGTTGCATGTTGAGCGATAGTTATATGATCCAATTATGTTATTATTGTTGAGAGAACTTGCACTAGTGAAAGTATGAACCTTAGGCCTTGTTTCCTAGCATTGCAATACCGTTTACGCTCACTTTTATCATTAGTTACCTTGCTGTTTTTATATTTTCAGATTACAAATACCTATATCTACCATCCATATTGCACTTGTATCACCATCTCTTCGCCGAACTAGTGCACCTATACAATTTACCATTGTATTGGGTGTGTTGGGGACACAAGAGACTCTTTTGTTATTTGGCTGCAGGGTTGCTTGAGAGAGACCATCTTCATCCTACGCCTCCGACGGATTGGTAAACCTTAGGTCATCCACTTGAGGGAAATTTGCTACTGTCTTACAAACCTCTGCACTTGGAGGCCCAATAACGTCTACAAGAAGAAGGTTGTGTAGTAGACATCAGCGTTCAATCTTGCGGTGTCCTTTCCCAGTGACAGCAGGGGCAGCAAGGCACGTATTGTATTGTTGCCATCGAGGTTAAAAAGATGGGGTTTATATCATATTGCTTGAGTTTATCCCTCTACATCATGTCATCTTGCTTAATGTGTTACTCTATTCTTATGAACTTAATACTCTAGATGCATGCTGGATAGCGGTCGATTTGTGGAGTAATAGTAGTAGATGCAGAATCGTTTCGATCTACTTGTCGCAGACGTGATGCCTATATACATGATCATGCCTATATATTCTCATAACTATGCACTTTTCTATCAATTGCTCGACAGTAATTCGTTCACCCACCGTAATACTTATGCTATCTTGAGAGAAGCCACTAGTGAAACCTATGGCCCCCGGGTCTATTTTACATCATATAAGTTTCCTATCTATTTTATTTTGCAATCCTTACTTTTTAATCTATATCATAAAAATACCAAAAATATTTATCTTATCATATTATCTCTATCAGATCTCACTTTCGCAAGTGGTCGTGAAGGGATTGACAACCCCTTTATCGCGTTGGTTTCGAGGTTCTTGTTTGTTTGTGTAGGTACGTGGGACTTGCGTGGAGCCTCCTACTCGATCGATAACTTGGTTCTCAAAAATTGAGGGAAATACTTACGCTACTTTGCTGCATCACCCTTTCCTCTTCAAGGGAAAAACCAACGCATGCTCAAGAGGTAGCAGCGGGTTAACATGTAGTTCTTTAAATATTGAAGCCATGAGCCGCCGGCTTGTTATCTGAAGAATTATTGCGACCATGAGTCGCTGGGTTTATAACCCGCCTTGGTTTTTGACATTAAGTCGACAAGGTTTATGAAAATTGCGGTTGACCCGCCAAGCTTCATTGAAGCGATATCTGCGATTTCAAGCCAGTTTTATGTCGAGCCTTAAAAGTCGGCGTTTTTCATCATAATATATTGCATTACCATTGCGTCATCATACAATGCATCATATATGCATGGATATATTGGTTTATGTTGCACGAACCGGTTTTTAAGCCGGGATTACATTATTGAAATCTTTAATAGCCGACATGGCTAGATTTTCATTACGGTTATCATTACCAGTATTGGATTATTGAGGTTTTCAAAGCCTCTTCAGAAAAATGGCTATTATTCCTTCATCCAAAAATACCAGCTCACAATAAGGAGCTTGGTTCATTATTTCAGCAACATTGTCCAGACATCATATATGTTTATTCTACAATGAAAGGAATAGTCCCGAGTCACCACAGGCACACGGCCCGGTACTTGGGGGCTACATTAATCAAATAAATATTGTATTAAGATTGCAAGTCCCAAGGAAATTACAAGTAATATACTTGTCACTTGGGGGCTAATGTAAGCCAATTTATTGTTAACATGAAAGAAGATCCGTCTCATCAATGGGATGTTAAGCCCGCCCTTGGGGGCTATTGATTAGCTCTACCAAGTTTTATTTATTAAAGATCCGACTAATCTTTATCAGGATAAGCCGGCCATCGGGGGCTACTGATTAGCATTGCTAAGTTTTATTTATCAAAGATCCGGCTCATCTGTGTCATGATAAGCCGTCCCTGAGGGGTTACACATTGTTCCTTAAGTCTACAAAGTTAGGCTACAAAAGTTCCTGCTCATTATTGCATAATGACCTGGTCCTTGGGGGCTACACTCGCTGAAGTTCTACGAGCATGAGACATATAAAGTCCCAGGTTGCTGCGCGCAAGACAATCCGGCACTTGGGGGCTACATCACTCAGTTTTTTAACATATTTTAAGGTCAAAATAGAAAACCAGGCCATCAAAGATTGATGAGCCGGCCTTGGGGGCTACACATGTGAAATACAAAGCATTCAGTCTATGACTGGTCACTCAGATGAACAACCCAGATTTCTTCAAAGTTGCAGGATTTATATTGAAGCAAGTCTTAAGCTGTTACTATGTTCCCCTCTTAAGACTTGAGGGCTACAGGTAATATGGATATAAAAGAGAAAGGCTTGAAGAGCAAACTCAATGAGGGGAAGCTATATTTACAAAAGCATCACAAGGATATAAAGGACTTGGCCTGAAGAACTCAGGACGATCAATTATATGACCCGGTGTCAGCAACAATCATGACCTGGCATCATCAATCTTTACCAGCATAAGTACTCAAAATCGGCTCAGTATCAGAAGGATATCTTAAGCCCAATACTTTTGTCAAGCCAGAGCATTGGAGGCTGACTCAAATTGATTATTTCTTCTTAATATTTTTCTGTGAGAAACTAATATCAGCAAATTGATTTTGAAGCTGGCCTATTGACTTGGATTTTCAGAAGAAGCACCTGGATTTTTTTTGCATTGGCAAAGTGTAAACATATCTGTTAAGAAAAATTTGATATGAGGTCATGGACACGTATCAAGGTGGTTGAAATCATGTCACGATATGGAAGAAGCTTACAAAAAATTGCATGACCTAGCAAAGTTTAACTCGGTCAGGTGTATTTCACAGAAGGAAATGACAAGGACTTAAGGATGATCAGCTGCCGACTTAGAAGAACTTTTTAACCCGGAGCACAACCTGTCAAATTTGTTCTTGTGTTTATTTTGCAGGGTCAGTTTAACATGCATGGATAAATCCAAATTAAATTAGGGGCTAATGTCGGGGATATACCCCGCAGTATAACCCGGCCGGACCTATGACCCGGCCTGGAATTGGCGACTCACTGGTGACCCGGCAAATACTTAGCGCCTCGGTAAACCCGCCCGGACTGGCGGCTTATATTGTGACCCGGTTAGTGAGCCAGACAGATGACAAGACCCAAGACCGAGAAGGCGGCCTGGGAGAAGGCTGACTCAAGGAGAGGCCAGGACAGCCGGCTCTCGAAAAAGGGCCTAAGGGAGAAAGATCGGACAAGGGAAGCAGGACCCGGTTTGTATTAAGAGATAGACTAGTCCTAATCCTACTAGGACTCTACATGTAACCCACCCCTTCAACTTATATAAGGAGGGGCAGGGCACCCCTAGAGGGAGAAGTTTTTTGGGAAACAGACGACCAAGTCTTTACAAGATCAAAGTTTTTTTGAGGAATAATGGACAGTGAGGGCACCCCCTCACTGACTTTTATATTTAAGCCAGGAGCACAAAGTTACACAAGGGAGTTTACATGGGTATAGAAAAAAGGAGAGACCCTATGCACTACACAAAAGGGTCGTTTAGGCCGACCACTAGCTCAATAAAAGGCCATAGAGCTTCCTTCACACGGTGCTTCATCATTCCAAAATCAGTTCGAAATCTCTGGCGCCATCCATTCCTCGTGGGGGCGATCCCTCTAAAGTGTTTGTTGTTTCGCTCTTTCCAGATGCTCCAAGCCGCCACAATGAATATTTCCATGAACATGGGTTGCGTCCAGACGTCCTTCGCCGCATGCAGCAGCTGCAGCCTGTTGCCACTCGCCGGCCACGAGATCCCCAGCTCACCCCAACACATCTTACTGAAATCACACTCAAAGAAAAGATGTTCAACCGTTTCCTCCAGGCCGGTTGAGCAAAGCAAGCAAGAGTAGTCATCATCTCTGAGCTTCATGCTTTTCCTCTTTAATAAATTACGTGTGTTCAACCTGTCAGCCAGCAGGAGCCATGCAAAGACTTTCCATTTGTTTGTGCACTTGGATTTCCATATCCACTCAAAGCCCTTGTCCACCACTTCATCGCGAAAGCAGTAGAGGTAATATTTGCTTGACTGAAAGCCGTTATCCTCCCAAACACATCTCCAGACGTCTCTGTTGCCTGACAGTTCCACTTTGGCCAGACTGTTTTGAAGATCACGCAGTTCGCTTCTGGCCTGGATCGAAAGTGGGAGACTGAAGTTTTGTCCAAGGGCAGGCACCGTCAGAAGTTCACGCACAGACACGTCCTCATTTATCGCAAACGAATATAAACGAGGGTGACTGTCTGAAAGAATGGCCTCATGCCACAGATCCTTCCAGAAGAGGGCCGTGCTACCAGCCCCCACTTGCACCGTTGTGACAGCACGGTTGATCGGCGTCAGCTGCACTATGTCGCGCCACCAGAACGAGCCACACGGGCCGCTTGCATGCGGTATGGAGTCCACATAGTATGCCGACCAAACCAGATTGACCCACGACAAATATAATCGATTGTAGAATTTATGTAGCATCTTTAGGAGCAGGCCCTGGTTTTGAATGTTGAGATCGATCACTCCTAGACCACCCTTGTTTTTGGGACGGCAAACCATCTCCCATGCAGCTAGGGAGACGGCCTTTGTGCCCTCATCCAAACTTTTTGCCCAGAGGCAATATCTCCGGAGTTTATCAAGATGCTCGAGAACTCTTGGCAGGATCTTGATGGAACACATGGCGTATATCGTGAGAGATGTGACCACCTAATTGACCAACGTGAGCTTTGATCCAAGGTCCAGCAGTGAGGCCGCCGAAGAGAGCTTACGCTCAAACGAAGCAATGAGGGGCATGAGGTCAGTCACAGTCGGACGTGTAGTGCCCATGGGCAACCCAAGGTACGTGAACGGCATGGTTCCTATCGCACAGTCGAAGATCTGAGCAAGCCTCGAGGTTGTTTCCGCAAAAGAATTGACAGTGATCAAGGTTGATTTTTGGAAGTTGATGCTTAGGCCCACCGATGCCGCATAGTCCTGCAGGATGCCTTTAATCGTTTCTGCTTGGGAGAGGTCAGCGGGCATTACCAGGATCGTATCATCGGCATACTGAATGACGGGGTAGTCGTCCTCAGGTAAAGGGATAGGGAGCTGAAGGGCTCCGGCCCGATACGCGTCGTTAATGGCCGCTTGCAAGAGATCCGCCGCCAATACGAAGATGAGAGGGGAAAGGGGATCACCTTGACGCACACCTCACAAACAGAAGAATTGCCTACCCGGAGCCCCATTGAGGAGAATCGCCGACTTGGCCGTCGAGAAAAGACATTTAATCCATCCGAGCCAACGCTCATCGAATCCCATGCATTTCATAATCTCTAACATGGGGGCGTGTTCGATAGTATCGAACACCTTGGCGAAATCAAGCTTCAAAATAGCCACCTCTCTCCCCGAGGACTGACATTGGTGTATGAACTCGAACGCCCACGCCACGCAATCCTGTATAGATCTCCCCTTCAGGAAGCCGTACTTGTTACGGTGTAGTATCTTGAGGATGACACGCTGTAGACGATTTGCTAGTAGCTTGGTTAATATCTTAAGGCAGCAATTCAAGAGAGTTATCGGGCGATAGTCGTTCGTTGTCTCTGGCGATTGGGTTTTCGGGATGAGGGTAATGAAACCAGTGTTCAAGCTCTCGAGATCAAGATTACCTGCATGGGAATCAAAGCATAGGCGGTAGAAATCCTCTTTGATAATATGCCAGCTTGATTTTATAAAACTGCCACTGAAACCGTCAGGTCCAGGTGCACGATCTGACGGCAATTCCTTGACAACTTGGTCAATTTCATTGCGTGTGAAAGGACTCGACAAGGCGTGTAGCCCATCCACTTTCTTGATGATTCTTCGCAGGTCAAAACGCATGTCAGTCTGACTGGATCGCCCCAGTCGCTCTTTGTACGTCTGAAAGAGTACTGCCTCTTTTCCCACATGGTCATGGATAGTTGAGTCATCAGGCAAACGCAGTGATGCAATGTTGTTCCTTCTAAATCTCTCTGTCGCTGCTGTGTGGAAGAACTTGGTGTTGCCATCACCAAACTTGAAACATCTGATGGTACATCATTTTTTCCAGTACAGTTTCTTGCACTCCAACAGATGAAGAAGACGCTCTTTCAAAATCCCCCTAAAGTTAGCTTCTGGGATAGACAGCCTCCTTCTCTCTTCTAGCCCATCGATCTCTAACAGGGTTTTGTTACAATTTTCAATTAGGCCGGACAATCTGGAGATCTTCCTACTCCATTGTTTCAGATTGTATCGCAAGTTTTTAAGTTTTTTGCACAGGGTCGCGGCCGCATTCGGGGCATAACAGCGTCTATTCCACGCGCGATGGACCACATAAAAAAACCAGGCTGCCCGATCCAAAAATCCTCAAAACGAAATATCTTGGATTTTGGAATCTTGGACTGAATACTGACATAGCAGGGTACATGATCGGATGTGGGCTTACCCAACGGTAACACAACAGTGTTCGGGTATTTAACTGCCCAATCGACTGAGTTGAAGTGCCAGTCGAGTTGTTCGAGCAAGGGGTTATTTTGCATATTACTCCACGTATACGATCGCCCTTTGATTGGAAGTTCTACCAACGACTTCCTGTGGATGAATTCATTAAAGATCAGCATGTCATTAGCGTCCCCTCCCCCCGGATTACGATTGTCCGGTTCTCTGATGAAGTTAAAATCGCCCATGATGAGCCAGTCCTCACCACGTGGTATATCAATATCGAACATCCACGAAACAAACAGCGCTCTATTCGGATCCGTACAAGGACCATACACATTGACCAATGTCCACGAATCGGCGGATTGAGTAGAAGTAAGTCTGACGCCAAGAGCAAAAGATTCAGAAAACACCGGGACACCAATGAAAACTGAGCTCATCCACACAGTGATTAAGCCCCCAGACGCACCAGAGGAAGGCACCCAGGCAAACATATCGAACTTTTTAGGGTAGAAAAGTTTAACAAACGAAGCATCAAAAGAGGTACGCTTAGTTTCTTGAAGGCAAACTACGGAACAACCACTAACATCGATTGCATTACGGATCGCCAGCTATTTCTTCTCGGAATTAATCCCTCGTACGTTCCAACAGAGGATATTCCACTGTTTATTGGGTGGCATTGAGGCTAGGGGTTCTCCTTCTCCTCCCCACGGACAGGTGCCATGAGTTTCTGAGGGGTGAGGTCAGCGGGCGGCACTCCACATAGGACATTACCCACATACTGCAGCTGGTGGATTGGAGTTGGAGGCGGCAAGTCATCGGTGGTGCTAGACAGCGGGTTCAGAACAAGCTTGTCACATGGGGCAGTTGCCTTAGAAGAACAGGCCATTGATGGCGGACCCCGGGGCTTGACTTTGGATTGTGTCTTCCTCACATCAGTGACTAACGGCACTTTAAAACCATCATACCTCGTGGAACGGCTACTACGGCGCAACTGAGCCGTGTCAATCGGTGCTTTCTCTCCTAGCAACATGTTCTTGAAGTATTCAGACCCCTTAGCACCAGCACAGAGTTCAGTGTTGGTATGCTCCAAGGATACAAAAGTCTGTGAAGGATTGAGACCGGCCTCTTGCATCAGAAGGTCAGAATCAGCACTGAACATAGGGATCTGATGGGCAAACTCCACCCAGGTTTCAGCTGGTATAAAGATGGGGCCAGTGAAACCATAGAGGAGGTCATTCAGGTGGAAAAAAAATTCTCCTGCAGTACACCTTTCCTGAATGATAGCACCAGTGACAGCCAGAAGAAAAGCGCAGGGGTTGATCGGCATAGTCCCATGGTTCAGACTCTGGGCTGGTGTGTCCGGGGCAGTGAGACATGGAGTGAACCTGCCAAAGGAGACCAGCCAGAGGAACTCCAAAAAAGACAGGCTTACATCTATCTGAAGCTGTACTGCGTGTGGGCTGCCTGTAGCTCGAACAAACTGCATGCCAGAAGTCTGTCGTCCATGGACTAGAGCGTCAACTGCTTCTTCGATATCAGAATAGACGGACCATTCATCTTGCGGATCATCAGTGGTATTGCTCTCCCTTTCCACCCCATCCATGACGGAGGGGCCAGTATACTGAAACAAGGCGCGAAGACTGATACCACTGAAAGGTTGTGGTGCAGCCGGCCAGACACCCCAGCCGTTCGACTGCATCTGTTGCTGTTGTGGAACCTGCTGCTCCCATGCAGCGTCGATCTGCTGCTGCAGCAATTGTTGTTGCTCCATTGTCCACTGCTGCGCAGCTGTCAGGTATGGCAACTCAAAGGGGTGAGGGGAAGCATTCATGGGAGGTGCATCATCTTCATTACCAACAAGGCCTGGTATAGTATCTCTTCCATTAAGCACATAGACAGGGACTGTCCAAGATCTGCCCATGCCCTGCAAAGTACCAATCCTCTTTACCACCAAACTATGGGGCACCTGCGCAATGTTACTGAGGATCACACGAACCAGCACCCGCTCCTTGTTCTGCCCAGGCCTTTGCCATAGATCCAGCTTTCCAAAACAGGACACTGCTTTGTTAATGTAGTGGTCAGTCTGGTAGTCCATAGGAAAGGCTAAGAACAAAATCCAGGCCACATACTGGAACAGGCACTGGCGCATGTTTTCACCCTCGTCGTGAGGTACAAAAGAGAAAGTCATATCATCATCAACATGATCTAACTGGTGTGGGCTTTCTTGAATGAACTGATCTCTGAGAGTAACATCCTCAAACGCCACCATCCCCACCCCAATCGGATAAACAAAAGCATCGGATACGGTAAGATGGAATCCCTCAACCATGATGCGGACAACCTCATTGAGAGCTATGTTTCTGATGATCAGGAACTGGGGGTGTGACGGTGACTAGAGCATACCTCTCATGGCTGAGTGGCGGGTCATCCACCACAATCATATTGCGCGCCAAGCCATGTTCCGGCCCGCACTCGATCTGCGCCCCCATCGGCACGAACTGGAACGGCCTGATGGGGAAGTTAGCCATGGCAGTGGAGGGTGAGGCGTTCGACAGAGCCGGAGGAGGCGATGGGCAAAGCAGGGGAATGGCTCGCTGCTCGTTGGCTGGCAGGGGTGGCGGAATAGGGAACTGGTGCTGAGCTTGGAGTGGAATCGTCAGGCCAATCACGATGGTGGGGGAGGGCCCATCGTCAGTCACTATACGTTTGGGACGCCAAATCTTTTTTCCCTTAGGTAGGTGTGATTTACATCCGCGTGGCAGCACTGTTGACTGGGCAAGGGGGTGCAGGGAATCCGTGGTGGTGATCGTCTGCCGGTCCAGCTTCTTTCTTTGCCAAAATACTCGTGTAGAATTTTTGGAATTACAGCGTTGTATGACATGACCCAGCAGCTTACATGTGGAACACCAAAGAAGGCCAAGACACCCAATTTGTTCATGGGCCAAACTATTGCAGATGGTACAATTTGGCGATGATGGGCCCTTTGGCCGGTGGATACAAGAGCAAGCCCGCTCAAAATTATGGCAAGAATCGCAGAGTTTAGCATGGCAATTAGATGACGTGTGTCCCTGTGCAAAACAACGGGAACATTGACCCAAAATCTCAAAAATGATCTCTGAGGAAGGCAAATCAGTTAATCCAAAAATCTGTCGGATACTGGTCTCCTCATAATTAGCCTGCTTTAAGTCCAAGATATCCTTCAGAATGTGTGAGGGAATGTTGCACCAATTGCGTGCATTGTGATTCTTGCCAAAAGATTTCTTGGGAAGGAAGTTATGATTCTCCAGAGATAGCGGAAATTCCAAGCTACCAAATTGCAAGGTTTCCTTGTTCAGAATAGCGCTCGAAAGAAGATCCTCATGAACATGAACATGACCAAGACCCTGATCCTCCCGATGAATGGATACATCATCAAAAGAACTTATCAAGTTAGTTGAGATGTGCTTGGAGAAACCAAATTTTGCCAACTCCTGCCGAGATGAATCCTCCTTGGCCGCACTTTGCTCGAGAAAGCCAAGATTATGGCGAATAGCCATGGGTGATCGTGACCCAATTTCCTTTATTTCATGTGACGTGCTCCATCCATATGAACCATTAAAAGGAGCAATCCAAGGCTGTTTAAACAGTCCAGAATGACACACGAAATCTGGCCAAACTCTATCCCTTAGGGCATAGATAAAGTGACCCACCTTGTTTGAAGCCACAGAAAACCAAAAGCTTTGTGATCCAATATGAACAACATTGAAACCAGACGCATTCCCTCCAATGCAACATTGCAGTGCCAAACCAACCGAGTCACAAGATAGGGGAAAGGAGGCAGAAGAGAAGGTGACCACCAAGAAAAACTCCTTGGAGGTAGGTGAAGGGGAGAAATGGACCGAAGATTTAAACCGTCGACGAACCTGTTCCTCCACCTTGAGGCCGGGGTTGAAATCCCAATGGAGGAGCCCTTCCATGGTGTAGAAGGAGGGGTCATGGCCTCCGGAGTTGAAGGAGTTCGCCGTGGGTGGAGGTGGAGGTGGAGGTGGAGGTGGAGGCCGCCATCTCCTGCCCCCTACGTTCTCTGCCTTGTCGACACTACAAGATCAAAGTAGATGCTCTCGTGATAGAGGTAGTGAAACCCGTCCTTGTAACCGAGATCATGATCATCAATATCAATCCAGCAGGACGTAGGATTTTACCTCCACCGCGAGAGGCCGAACCTGGGTGAAAAACCTCTCGTCTCTCGATTCCGATCAACCCCGTTCAAGCTGCCACGTAGATGTGTTGGCCTCACGACTAAGTCCTCACACTAGGACATCTACCGTGACAAAACCACGACACCATAGGACTTTCCTGTTGTGCTTACACAAGTAACATGACATGTATTTAACTCCCTCCCTCAATCACAACTTGAGATTATGTTTGAAGTCCTCAAAACTTCTAGGCAAAACTTTTTTGAATCGATCTACAATTTGATCTCTGGAATGCACGAAAAGGATATCAAGTTGCTTCTTAGCAACTCTTTCTCTGGCAAAGTGAAAACCCATCTCAATATGCTTTGTTCTCGCGTGAAAGACTAGATTTGCACACATGTAGGCCACCCACTGCCAGGGGTGCCGCCCTGCAAGCAGACAATCCCGAGACCAAACAAAGGCCCCAGTTTTGCCCCAACTAGTAGCCCCCAACTGACTGAGCCAGTAGGAGACGCTCCACCTTGAACATCGACAGACCTGCGCCTACCCCGCCTGCGGTCGAGGAAAGGGGGAGAATCCATACCAACACACCCCCATGCCGGCGACAGTTGCCGCGACCGCATCAAGGCCACCCATCCCTCCTACCGAGCTCCCCACCGAACACACCCCCGTGTCTCCTCACCAAGACAGCCGACACACATCCCGTGAGGCCAGCAACAATCTGTTCGAAATATGCCCTAGAGGCAATAATAAATTGGTTATTATCATATTTCCATGTTCATGATAATCATTTATTATTCATGCTAGAATTGTATTGATCGGAAATTAAATTACATGTGTGGATACATAGACAACAACACGGCACTAGTGAGCCTCTACCGGAGTAGCTCGCTGATCAAAGATGGCTATGGTTTCCTAGCCATAGACATGAGTTGTCAGTTGATAACGGGATCACATCATTAGGAGAATGATGTGATGGACAAGACCCAAACTATAAACATAGCATATGATCGTGTCAAGTTTATTGCTATCGTTTTCTGCATGTCAAGTATATGTTCCTATGTCCATGAGATCAGGCAACTCACTGACACCGGAGGGGTACCTTGTGTGTACCAAACGTCGCAACGTAAGTGGGTGACTATAAAGGTGCTCTACAAAGGTACCAATCATGATCTTGAGAGGTACTCCCCCTGCGTTATAGACGTAACTGAGTGACTATAAAGGTACCAATCATGAGCATGAGATGTACTCGCCCCTGCGTCATAGACGATACTATCAGCTGGTGTGCTTGAGATGTGCTCTATAAACGTAACTAGGTGACTATTAAGGTACCAATCATGAGCTTGAGATGTACTCCCCCCTGCGCACTTTGAAGTCATGGTGCATCTGTGTGTCCACATTGTGGACGACATAATAGACCTTGGGCCGTCAGTCCTGCACAACATGATGTCGTTCGAGAGGATGAATGGAGTCATCAAAGGATTCGTTCATAACATGTCCCGTCCGGATGGAAGCATCATCCAGGGTTATCTGACACAAGAGTGCATCTCTTTCTGCGAGAATTATCTATATGGCGGAGACCGGCCTGGTGTTGGTTTTGCCGTTAAGAAGCACCTCGGGAGGCTCGAAGGAGAAGGTCACTCCAACGGTCGCAGGGAACTGCATGTGGCCTACTCGGATTGACGCAACGACTTTGACAGAGCAAACTTAGTAGTGCTACATCACCTATATGTAGCAGATACTTTCGTGACACTGCACAAATAAACCATCGCAAATAAGTATCGTGACCTGGGGGCTATGCAGGACGAACACCGAAGTTACTAGAGAGCACAACTCCACTTTCCTGTATTGGTTCAAAGAGCATATTCTTGCTAATCCCCCGGAAGAGGGCTCTAAGGACGGATTGCTCATATACGCCTTAGAACATGGCCCCGAGGACAACCTAGCGACCTATTAGGCATACGATATCCACGGATACACGTTCTACATGGAGGACAAAGATGTGAACTGTGATTTTGAGAACTCAGGGGTGACGATGGAATGCATGACCGACGACAATGCCGCAACTGAGAGATTCTACGGAAGGGTCGAGGAGATCTGGGAGCTTAACTACTCTAGATTGCACAGCGCGGCGATGTTTCGTATAAGATGGGCTAAGAATGTCGAAGGAGCAAACCGGTATTTCACTACCATGTCTATACCTGACGCCAAGAGCGCTACCGTGAACGCCATCACAAAAAACGAGCCATGGGTACACGCTAAGAACGTGACACAATGATTCTTCATAACCGACCCGAGGAATCCCAATCGTGTTGTCGTGAGGAGAGGCGCAAGGAACATCATTGGAATGGATGGAGTCGCCGACGAGGCAGACTACGACCAGTACGGCAACTCGATGAGGGAAGATGACGATGACGATGAAGCATACATCGACAGAAGAATCAGTACTACCTAAGAAAGATCGTACTCCATGGAAAAGGAAAAGTCACAACGAGGAGCTCAATTATTCGTCAACGAACAAGAAGGGAAAGAAGCTCAGTCAAAAACGAAAACGTCGACGATGTGAAACCGTTAAATGATGTAATATATATGTTGCTATTTTGTATACACACTTAACCATTATGGATCAAATGATGTAATATATGTTCCTATTTTGTATACACACTTAACCATTATGGGTCAAATGATGCAATATATATCGTTGACGTAAACACCACGGGATTTCCCTACCCGGCAAAGGAGGGGGTCATTGCATGTCGCATGGTTCCACAGCGGAATCACGGATGCTAGGTGGCTGCTCGGTGACGGGCGTGCGCGGTGGTCCAATGAGGTGGCATGGCACTGATCTGGCGGCTGCGATATTGAGCGGGGAAGTGCAGCCCCATGCCTTAATTCCCTCTCATTATCTCAAATGTCTTAAAAAATATTGCACGTGAATATTCACAAAGATTTTGCAAGTCATGCGGATAAGCATGCGTAATTCACAATTGAGTATGTGGTTTGCAGTTTCAGTGATAATTACCACCCCTTGATAAGATTGATGCTTGATTATCCATATTGCCATGCTTATGTCAAATGATTAATTCAAAGCTAGGTTGATTTGACGACTGACTTATGTTTTCCACCATTTGAAATAAAGAGTAAACCTGATGTACTGCATATGTTGTATATTTCGATTGACGCATAAAATGTCTGTAAATGATAATTCATTGTGATTTGGCAAAAAAAAGCAAGTATTACCTCCGTCTTGGTTTAGTAGTCTCCTTTGTAAGTTGTGCTAGATCTTGATTAAAGATTTAACTGACAAAATATTAGTGCATGTCAACAAAAATTTATATCGTTGGATTCGTATTTGAACTTAGTTTTTAATGATATAATTTTTGGTGACATGTATGAATATTTTGTGAGTTAAATTTATGGTCAAAATTTTACACTAATTATAATGGGGACCAATAAAAAAGGACGGAGGTAGTACTACGCTCATGGTGCTAAATTTGCACGGACCAGCATGCAGGAGCCGTAGCAGTCCATTGAAGTCTCGGCTGCATGAATTTTGTCATTTAAATCACCGTACGCTGTGATTTGGACGTCGTTCTATTCAACTCCTTTCCAATATAAATTATAAAACTTAAATGTGCTTATTTTTTGCCAAAAAAAGCTAGTGCTCATGGTGCTAAATTTGCACCTGCAAGAGGGACCAGCATGCACGAGCCGTAGCAGTCCATTGAAGTCTCGGCTGCAGCGAAGTTTGTCATTTAAAGTACCGTACGCTGTCATTAAAAGCACTGTATAAGGCTGTCATTGCTCAAGGCCAGACCTGAGGTGTCATTGGTATCAAGTGGTACGTACTAGTAGTATGATGTTCTTCAACTTGCATGAAAGTAAAGATTGGCAGAAGGCACCCTGCCAAATCTACTGCTCAAAGACGGGCTGTTCGCAGCACTGTTCGAGCACACACTTTTTTGCCATTACTCAGCATGAGTGCATAAGTGTATTGTTGATGGTGAGGCTTAGAATAATGGGAGTAACTTATGTAGTCTAAGACTTCAATGTAGTGCACCTGCACCTCCGTGTCACAAATCCTCACCCGATATCAAGCATATGTTACTTCCCGCCATTTTAAAATTATTAGTCTAAATTACTTCCCACGGTGACCAGCCCGGAAATGTTGCTCGCCCGCGTCGCCATGCTGCTTAATTTGCACATGCAGGACAGACCTACGTGCGCTTTCAGTATCTTTTGGAGCCCCTGATGTGATATCGTCGTGTCTGCTAAGCTCACATTAGTTATCTTGAGAAGAAACAAAATCGCAGTACTAGTTGTTCAATTTAGCACTATAATCGTGTGGATACAAGCAATTGAGGTGGCGTTAGAATTGTTGGGTGAGTTATCCATGTGATTCAAGAGTAAAAAAGTTATAACATCATAGGTCGGAACTGTTAGGACAAACCCTCCGGCGACACGAACGTTGGACAACCCCTAGCTAGCACGCTCTCTCTCTCTCTCTCACTCAATGAGACGAAGGTGGAAGAAGGAGCACACTGGGCACAAGGTTTTTCCAGCGACAAACGCCTCGCCGCACGAACTGTGCCACACCGACAAACAGCCTCATTTTTTTTCCAGCACAAACTATGGCTCGGCAACACACTGTCGCGAATCAGTACAAAGGGGAGGGGTTTTTATACCCGGTGCACACATGCCTAGTTAGCTACCACTCTCACGGACGCACTAATCTAGCAAAATAACTAACCAGCGCAACTAGCTAATCCCTACATGCAAGTATGCAGCCCACGAGCTGCGGCGTGACCCGGCTACATGACGCAGCACCGACTCGCGCCTGCCGAGTCCACGATACGCGCCGCACGGACATGCCCAACTAACTGCACGCAAACAGCTAACTACTTGGAGACCAACTCCACTAACATGATCAAGATTAGTGCTAACAGATACTCCACATTTCAGACGATAAATTAGCACGACATCACAAATAAGAACCATACTTCAAGATATCATAGTAAGCACTAGATATTGAAAGCATATGATATATTGATAGTCCTAATAAGTAGTAATAAGAGCTACGAAGAAAATACATGCTCTAAATCCAAGGGTGAAGCAAACCAGGAATCTTGAACATTCAGACACGCCTTGCGGAGAGTGAAAACTTCTCATCTTCCTTTTGCATGTCAATCTAGTGGGATGGAATTGGAATAATGCTCTCTTTGAGGCGGCAGTGATTAAGCATCATACAATATTGACTCTTTCCGATGTTCACCATTCCTAAGAAGTTGCCATCAATGTCACAATGCATTACATGTTTACTGTTAAACATGATCAGCAGGTCACGGTCGTTCAACACAACCATATCATTGAGCCATTGCACTGTTGAATCAAGTGGTGTTCTCTTTTTCTTTTTGAAAGAGGTTGAATAAAGTTGCCGTGATACCTCCAGCGTTGACACGTCAATCCGGTACTTGAAACTCCAGGCGTAATCCTGCATCGCCCAGACATCCATAGCGGTCAAGCTGGGAGTCAAGCTGCCCCAGAAAGCAAGTGTCCCGTTCATGTTGAACAGCTTTCTATGATGGCACAGCTGGGTGGGACTGCGCATCCACCGAAATGACTCGGCTTCTGTGTCAAACACAATAATGTCTGAGCTGTGTCCCCCAATTTCAGTGGCATCATAAGGACACCAGTGCAAGCTGCCACGGTGAAGCACTGATGGTGGACAGCACGACTTAGAGCGCAATCCCTTGAGTAACTGCTGTTGCTGTTCCACGGATGGTGGTGCAAGTGTTTGCATTCTGACGCTGATATGCCTCATCACATTGGATCCCACTGTGAGAACCTGCAAGCTGGATTTATACGGGTGCCATGGTTCCGAGACCCAGAGCACCCTGTATTCTTGAGTCGGAAGGTGCTGGTAGAAACCAATTATGGTGTTGTAGAGGGCGTGCTCAACATGAGGCTGTGGTAGGAGAGCATGCGTGTGGATAACCGGATTGCAGATGTAGAATTGGTGCAGCCAGGAGATGACGAGGAAGCCATCGCAGCCGCCATGAAGACAAATCTCGGAGTGGTGTTTGACGCACCGGGAGAAAGGCCAGAGCTGTTGTTTGGTGCCGGCGGGGTGGAAGAGGACAAAACTAGTGGGCAGCCCCCGGCCGTCAATAATCGGCAGCGAGGGCTGCAGCTGGTGGTGGTCGAGCATGAATTTGGGCGTGGATGTGGCAGTGCACCATGACGTGCTGACGGCTCGGCAGCGGCCAACGTCCTTGGAGGGCATCCGGAGGAGTATCTTCTCGATGATATCGTGGGGTAGGTCCTCGAGCTGGGTCGCGCCTCTCCTGTCCGGCATCGTGCCGGTTCCTTCGTGCCTAAGAGGAAAACCAACATCCAATGCTAAATCCTTGGCACCAACTTAAATCAATAAGACAAGCACGTAGAATACACTAAACCTGAGTGTGTTCCATCCGGAGACCTCTAGACACGAATGCAAGGGGGGTGGATGCGTCAATGGTAGATGCAAAGAGAGACGAAAATTTTCGGCTGCCAAGTTGCTCACCTACGTCGGGGAAGAAGGCGGTAGAGAAGGTCTCGGAGTTGAGTGAGGCGGCCGGTCAAACTGTACAGGGATCGTGCTCGCCCACACCCAGGCCAGCAGCAGCAGGAGAGGTCGAAGCGGAGGCCATGGCGCGAGGTGTAGACTGCAGCAAGGAAGAGATCGACTCGGCGATGCCTTTTCAACTTTTGGCTGCATGCATCTTAACGACGCTGTGACGATGTCGCCACATGCAGGAGCACCGAGCAGTTCACCGTACTCCTTCAGACGGAGCATTCAAGTCTCGGCTGCAGTGAAGTTTGGACGTACTAATCAACCTTCCTTTCTAATATAAATTATAAACCATGAACGTACTTTTTTTTGCCAAAAATAGTATTCCCTCCATTCCCAAATATAAGTCTTTCTAGAGATTTCAACAAATTACTCCATACGAAGAAAAATGAGTGAATCTACACTTTAAAATATGTCTACATACATCCATATGTTGTAGTCCATTTAAAATGTCTGAAAAGACTTATATTTAGGAACGGAGGGACCAGCCGTAGCAGTACATTGAAGTCTCGGCCACATGTTGAGTCCTGAGTTGATGCATGCACCCGTACGCTGTCATTTAAAGCACTGTATAATGCTGTCATTGCTGACGGCATGACCCTGAGGTGTCATTGGTATCATATGGTACGTACAATGATGTTCTTCAACTTGCATGAAAGTGAAGATTGGCAGCACAGTTCAAATTTACAAGAGTGAATAGTAAAAACAGCACTAGTGAAAACCAATTTAAAATTACCGCAGCAGATAGCATAAAACTATCAAATATGGGGCCGGGGTTAGGAAAAAACTATATTTTTTTGGCAACTACTAGAAACCCACCCCAAATTTGGTTCGCTATTTTCAATAAACTACTGTGTTTGCACTGATAAATCATTTGATTAAGTTTAAACCAATTTATGACAGTCGTTAGGTCCATGTGGCACAAAAGTTGACAACGTTATTCAAACAGTAAAGTTTGTCAGTTTACGGACCGGTGAGACCCACATGTCAGCCGCACCAAAATTCCAAACAAAATTGCTCCCAAAATAACCAGGAACTTCACGCTGCCCTTGCCGCCTCCTCCACTTCTGCCCAAAGGGGAGGCATGCAAGAGAGGGCGCGACCCGACATCAACCAGTCGCGGTGACTGAGGGCGTGGCAGTGCGACCCGACTACCCAGTAGCTCGGCGGCTAAACAAGCATGACCACAACGCGACTTGGGAGGCATGCAGGATAGGAGTGAAGCGCTGACGAAGCCCTCAGCGGCGATGCCAGGGGGCTGCAAGGGATGCCAGCGTGTTGGCTAGCGTGGCGTCTCCCCCAACTGCAATCTCCTCCCGGGCTTGTCCCTAGCTGCACGCTACAACGCGGCTCACCCACTAGGAGCTCGGAGGCGGCGTAATCTTTACAAGATCGTGGCAGGGGAGAGCTGTGGCTGCACGTATGAGGAGCTCGCCAGTGGTAGGCCAAGCATGGGTGTGTTCCACGATGGACCTCGTTGCGTTTTATTTTTTCCTGTCAGGAGCCAATGGCTTTTTGAAATAAGATTACACGGCCTTATTTCTTTTTAATATATTTATAGTGGTTATTTTTTAAAAAATGGACATGTTGTTAAATTTGTTAAAAAAGCTGATGGGGGCCCGGCATATCATAACGGTCAAGCTAACTGACTTGATTTTTCTGTCGCGCCAGCCTGACGTGTGGGCCATGGCTGTCATAAACCGCAATAAATTTTAACCAAAGGGTCATTAGTGTTTTTTTGAAATTGCGAACTAATCTTTTAGTAGGTTTAAAGATTTTCTTAAGTGGTAGTTTTCTGGTAACCTATCTCGAAATGTGGTCGTTTTATGCTATTTACTCAAAATACCACTTGTTCAAAAGGCCGAAGTGTTCCATGGCCTAACGAAAAATGAATTGGTCCCCATGTCTCTCCCGACGGGGGTTAGAATGGGAAAACCTTTTTTCTATTTTCACGCGGGACGGGAGTAGTACTGGCATGTACAATGGTTCAATCTTAGTGATGCCATGTAGGATAAATAATGAGGTGGAGGAGAGAGAAATCATAAGAAAAGGCTTAGCACAATATGTCTCACCACATTTTTAGGAATAGCTAGTTGTTGAAGATAAGGCTAAGAGATGATCCATTGTAGACATGTTTTTTTGTCTATTCTAAATTATGTGCAAAACTTAAGATAAAACTGTCTTATCAACCATTGTACATGCTCTAATGGTGCTTAATTTTCACATGCAAGACGGACCAGCAGCCGTAGCAGTACATTGAAGTCTCTGCTACTCGTTGACCCCTATGATGCCTGCACCCCTATGATGTCATTTAAAGCACTGTATAAGGCTGTCATTGCTGAAGGCCTGAGTCCATGCATGCACCCCTACGGATTTGCAGGCATTGGTATCAAGTGGTACGTGGTATGATGTATCAACTTGCATGAACATAAAGAACTTCTGTTAGCAGCACTGTTCCACCCTTTTGTGCCATGACTCACTATTAGTGGATAAGTGTACTGTTCATCATCAGGCTGGTAATAACATGAGTAACTAATGTAGTAACAGAGCGTACTCCAAGATGAGTATATTTATGTCACAAGTAGTTATTATTGAGGAGAGAGGTGTTTGTACTAACATAACATGTTACTGTATTACAACGATAGGAGGGCTTCATTTTTAGATGTTTTTTGTAGTTTTGCTAGGGTTTGTGTCCTGCTCGAAAAGACGAGACTGCAGCGGCTCCCTGAAAATAGAAAAAATGTTTTCCCATTCTAACCCCCGTCGCGGTGGTGCGTCTAGCAACACCGGTGGGTGTGTGGAGGTGTGTCTCCAGTGGATCTGTCTTTGCTGGATTTTTTCGGATCTGTTTATCATTCATCTATGTTTGTGTGTCTTCAGGTTGGATCCTTCCTATCTATACTACTCTTCAAAACCGGTGGTTGCTGTTCTGATGCGTTGGTCCTATGAGGCCTTAGCACGACGACTTCCCGATTGTCTACTTCAACTAGTTTTGCCCGGCTCCGGCGAGGGAAGGGCAATGACAGCCGCGCGTCTTGGGCTCGCTTCATTGCTTGTAGTCGTCGCTAGGTGGTCTACGGATCTAGATGCAATTTTTGTTACTTCCGATGTTCGTTCTAGTGCTATGATTGGATGTGAATAAATTGGAAGTTTTCTCGTAATTTTTTTACTGTAATATAATGCATCACAAATTAAAATGAGTGTGCGTCGAAATAAATGAACTTGCATGATACCGTAGAATGTTACTATCCACTATGAAGTTAGTAACATAGATAATAACCTAAGTTACTTCCCACTATGATCAGCCTCAGCAACGTCGCTCGCGTGCATTGCCATGCTTCTTAATTTGCACATGCAGGATGGACCTACATGCACTTTCACTATATTTTTGGAGCCCGTGTCATACGATCATCGTGTCTAAGCTCACATTTTCCTTCGCTCCTTCGGAACCCACTGCTCTAGGCCCTTCTCTTCTAATTCTTTCTTTGCAATTTCTCCTATAAAACACCACACTGGTTTTCCCCCTTCCACAGTGATTTTTCCCCTTATATGAAAATTCAGGTGGGGA
>NC_057811.1:1342801-1361124 GCF_018294505.1 Triticum aestivum | reverse complement strand
AAAAGAAAAAGTTAGAACTTAATGACTCGAATGAAAATTCAGGTGGGCAATCTCTTAGAGGTTCTTATAGCGGTAGGGTATGGGCATACGCGTTCATAGGGATGAGGGTATGCATGTGCATGATGCTATGACATGCCTTGTGTGTTCACTGTATAGCTTCTTGTTTTCACGTTTTGCTTCTTCTTTTTAGCTTACGGGAATGTTACAGAGTGAGGGGATTTGTTCGACTACATGAAAGCATTGATTAGAGTTTGCTCGGACCTGATCGGCAAGGCAAAAGCCCACGGTCTGAACTTCAGTGGTTGGACCCGGCGGCTGCGACGCTTTTGGATCATTTCCTTCCTGAGGGCATTCCTTTTAGAGAACCTTTTCCCGTATTCCTTGTGCTATCAAGAGATGGTTGCCACCAAAGATCACCACCGTATATTGTCCGTTTGCTTTAGGAAAGTTCCTTTTTATCACTTTGTTTGGGCATAGATTCGGTCTTGTATGACTTTGCTTCTTGCCTGTGTGATCATTTGTGTGTGTTAGTGTTGGTTGTGTGGATCAACTATGCAGAGGCCGAGTTCATGCTCATTATGATTGTATCCCTCGATGGTGCATTAGGAGTCAATAAAACAACATCTTTTATTAAAAAAATCACGCATACCCGTACAATTTATTGCTCCTTCGAGAGCACCGTTTTTTTTGTTTGTCCTCAAGAGTGTCTTAATCACTATAAGAAGTTTCCCTGGTTTGTCCTTATAATATTAAGGATTGGGCAACATACTACACCTTTCTAGTCTTTTACTTGCTACTTATTACTAATTATCTTGCTATCAAACTATCTGTCAAAACTATCTTACAACACTTGCAGAGAATACCTTGCTGTAAACCACATACTGATTCCTTCTACTCCTCAATGGGTTTGACACTCTTATTTATTGAAAGGACTATGGTTGATCCCCCATACTTGTCTGTCATCACTTGCTAGAGTACTAATCATAGGAACATATGATCCTAGTACAGATAGTATGTTAGCTTCGGCCTCTCCCCCATAAGTATGATGATCATCGCTATCGTTTCGTATCCAATTGCCTAGGGACAATCCTTTTCTTTATTTTTCTTTCAAAACCATTTATTTTATTTTTATTTTATTAAAAAAATCAGCTAATGCTTTATATTCTCGCAAAGCTATATTTCTATTCTCGCAAAGTAGTTTTATTTATTGTGATATGTAAGGCAAATGTTAAGTGTACTTAGAGTTATATCAGCGGTTGATAGAACTTGAGAGAATATTAATTCTACCTTTAGCTCCTCGTTGGGTTGAACACTATTACTTGTTGAAAAGGCTACAAATTATCTCCTACACTTGTGAGTTATCACTTGTCCTTAGCAAAATTAAGGATTGTGCCACTTGTTGCACATTGCTATCTCGTTACCTTGTTATCAATTATCTTGCTATCAAATTATCTATCAAAACTATCTTACAACACTTGAAGTGAAGTCCTTACTGAAAACGGCCTATCAAATTCTTTTTTTTCTCGTTGGGTTCGACACTCTTACTTATCAAAAGGACCATTGGATTGATCCCCTATACCTTTGGTTCATCAATAGCCTCATCCTAGAGCTTGGACTTCCTGGTACAATGGTGATGATGAAATGAAATCAATATGATGGTGGAAGAACAAAACAAGAAAGATATCTGGCAGTTACTTCTTCTCCGGATCTCTTCTCTCTCTGTTATGGATGGACTAGCGATGGATAGGTCTGTCTGATGCGTTTGTTCACTTAGCATAAGTTGTTCCCATAGATGCAGTACCGGAATCGCACCCTATGCCGATGGCCCTGGCCGTCGGCATAGCCCTGATTGGCCGTCGGGACAGGCCTATGCCGACGGCCCCCGTCGGCATAGGACCGTCGGCAACATATCCGTCGGCGTAGCCCGGGAGGCCGTCGGCATAGGCCCTATCCCGACGGTGTCCGTACATCTATGCCGACGGCCCTGGCCGTCGGCAACGTTACGTCGTAACGGCGGCCGCCGTCAAGTGCTGACCAACGCCTGCTCGCCACGTGGCAAGCCTATGCCGACGGCCTAGCCGTTGGCACACATATAAACTAAGCCGACGGCCAGGCCGTCGGCATAGGCGTGCAACGTGGCAGCAACTGGGCTCTCCTGGGGCAAGGCTATGCCGACGGCCTGGCTATCGGCTTAGTTTACATGTATGCCGACGGCCAGGCCGTCGGCATATACTTGTCGAGGAGCTCCCAGTTGCTGACACGTGGCGTCTATGCCGACGGCTAGCCGTCGGCTTAGTTTAAATCTATGCCGACGGCCTGGCCGTCGGCATAGCTGCCACGCGTCAGCAACTGGGAGCTCCGGCCAGCCCTATGCCGACGGCATAGCCGTCGGCATAGTTTGTATTTGTTTTTTTCTTTTATCTGTTTGTTTTCAAATCAATTCAATTCAGATATACAGCACATATCAGCAGATATATAAGATTGAAATAGACATATAGAACACATCTAAGTATCATGCGTCACCATCACAACAATATATGCATAAGCATCATCATAATCAACATAAAGATAACCATAAGCATATAAAGAAGCACGCAAGTCATCTAAAGGACCATCAAAGACCACAAGTTTATCATCATCACCACACACAAGTCATATACATAAGCATAAGCACATAAGTAACCAAAAGGCTTAAGCGCCAGGACGTCGAGCACCGCGGAGGTCGTCACCGCCAAGACCGCTGAAGCCCAGGTCGTCAGTGCTAGCGGCAGCGCTACCGCCAAGACCGCCTCCACCTCCGCCTCCACCTCCATGTATCGGAGTGGTCGGGCTCCGTGACTCGGGAGTGCTACGAAGACCACCGCCAACGGTTGATCCACCGGTTCCCTGGATGTTGAAAAGACATATTAACGGGATATATGACTGTGTTGAAAGGCATGATATGCTTTGAGTGAATAGATTGGGGATGAACTAACCGGCGAGGGGCCAGCGTTCTATGCCACAGACTCCTCAAAGGTCAGCAACGTTGGTTGTGCTGGAGGACCCTCTGCTGATGGCCATTGAGGACACCTGCCGGCCGCCATTTCCTGAAAAACGTGCTGCATCTGGCGATCCCTCTGCTGATGGTATGCATGAAGGCGGTCGTGCCACGCCATGGTCTCCTGGCGTGTGTACTCCATGTAGGCCTACAGTATGACATGATGAAACTCATAAAACTACTAAATGCGGAAAATAAAGGGAGCAATGAAGATAAAAGGGAAAATACTTACAGTTTGCTGCTCCTGAAAGAGGGACAGTGACGGTGCACTGCTCATGGGCGTGCTCGTGCGCTGGCTCAGGGTCGGGTCGATCCGACGGAGCTGTGTGTAGGAGATAGTAGGAGTGATCACAGCATCGAGAACCGCCTCCCGACCGTGCTCCTTCGGCCCCATGCCCACCACCACCCTTACGTCTAGATCCGCCGCAATGGGGTCAGGTGTGTCAGGATATAATGCCAGATACCCATCGGAGTAGGCCTTCTTCCTATGCGCGGTCTTCTTGCCATAGTACTTGGGCTCGCCAGGCTTGGGGTCCTTCCGCGTATGGGCGATCTCCCACGCCTGCATGTGTGAGAGCGGCCGCTTCAGTTTCTCCTCCTGCACCACCAAACAGAGGTTAGTCATACATAAGGAAGTAATGGTAAATAGAAGAAGAAGAATGTTTAATGGGGTTAGTCATACATTAACTGCCTTGTGGAGATAGTGGTTTTGGTTTCCCTGAGCATGTACTCCCTCCTTCCCTCGGTTAGCCTTGTTTTTGACTCTCATAGCCGCCCAGGCTCCAGCCTCATCACACCAAAGATCCACCAATGCCGCCCAGGACTCGTCTTTTCCATAACACCAATTTGGTAACACCTACAGAATGAAAGCATAATGGCATGTCAACACGAAACGGTGAAATGTACCACAAGGTAATGAAAGCATAATGAATAATATTTTATACTTACCTTCAAGAACTCGTCCCTCTCCCAGGTAATGCCCATCCTTCGCGCGTCTTCCTTGGTCATCTTCACACCAAGATAGTCGTGATGGTATGTCGAGATGGCCACATAGCGCACCTCGTACTGCATCTGGCGGGCCTTCTTCTTGCATTGGCGCACCACGATCTGGTCCGCTCTGGCCCTGTGCTCCGGGAGAACTCGATAGAATTTCTACAATCATGCACGAAACAAGAATGGAAGAAGCCATGAGTTAAATCATTCATGAAACTAGAATGGACTTGTGCTTCTGAAGAGAACTCACCCAGAAAGTGGTGATCACGGCCTTGGCATGGGTCCCATGGTCCGCGTGGAGGGCCGCTTCCCAGTGCTCCCAGCTCGTGGCCAAGACCCGATGGTTCGGGTGCCTGACTGGATCCGGACAGTACAACCCCGGCCAGTCTAACTTCAGCAAGACGGTGATGAGGCCGTTGGGAATACGGACCCCTTTAGAATATATCCAGTTGCTGCAAAAGAATGAACTATTAGCATCTAATAAGCAAAATAAATAACAACCGGAATGAGCATGTGACAAGCAAAATAATGAAATTATTATAAAGTGGCAATTACTCTTTCCCCGTGGGCTCAATGAGCCACTTCTGCTCCTCAGTACTAGGAACCTGCTTTGGTAGCTTTGCGTTACCACGCAGCCACCCCTTGTTGTCAACCCCCTCCCCGCCAGCACCATCATCCCCGCCACCACCCTCCTCTTCGCCTGCCTCCCCCTCCCCAACCTCCTCCTCATCCTCCTCCTCCTCATCCTCCTCCTCCACCTCCTCCTCGGCCCCATCCCGAACCTCCTCCTCCTCGCCTGCCTCGTCCTCCTCCTCCTCCTCCTCACCAGAGGAGGGTACCTCACTAGAGGAGGGTACCTCACTAGAGGATGGCCTCGAAGACAACACCCCTAAGTCGGTGAGGGTGCGCTCTTTCTGGCCGCGACCCCCTGTAGTGGCCCTCCCCCGACCACCTCGCCCTCTAGGGGCTCTCCCCCCGCCCCCTCCTCCTCTAGGGGCACCTCTCCCTAGACCTCCCTGTGAGGAGTCATCGTCAAGTAGCCGGGGGGGAGGATTACGTGCTCGACCACTCCGACTAGGCAGGCCAACGACCTTGCGTAGGAAACCCACGCCGTCGGCCTTCCCCTTGCCCATGTTCCACGAACCTGCATTGAAAAGAGAATAAGCAATTAGTAAATTAATGAAATGAAGGAAAAGGCATGATAATAAACACATTAATAAAAATGCATAAAAGGCATATTCCTAAACTATAGAAAAAAAGACTTGACACGTACATCTGCTAGAAACCATATGAATCATCACTGTTGTAACCTCTTTCTCGGTCCGTCTTATCATCACTATCAATCATATCATCTTCGTTGTCTGACGGAGGTGGAGGCTCTTCCTCATCGTCAGCGTCTTCTTTTAACTTTTCTAGCATAAGTATGTCATTTTCATTGACAATGGTCTCACCATCATTCCGTGCTTCGTCGTTGTTTGGATCCACATCATCAGCACCCAATGGTCTAGCGTCATCGTTTCTAACCACATCATCATCATCAGGTTGCTCTTGATAGAACACTCCCTCGTATGTCATGGGGTTAATGTTGTAGTAATCGTCTTCATTCGGGTTCGGTAGCTTACCATGTGGCGACACCTTGAACACAACTTCCCAACCCTTTAGGTATTCTTTCTGGCATGGGTAAGGCAGATAATATACTTGTGTAGCTTGGGTAGCCGCAATGAAGAGATCGGCTCCGGCATAGACGGTTGATGGTTTAACTTCGACCAAACCAATGGAAGGCGTATGTTTTACCCCCTCCCGCGGATCGAACCATCGACATTTGAACACAGGCAGACTTAGGGTCTCGCGCCCCTGGTGGAATTTAATCTCGTATATATTTTGTACCCTTCCGTAGTAGTCTACTGAATTTTGACCGGGGGTGTACACTCCGGTATTTATAGTTTTGGGATCAGGCCGGCTGTTCTGGTGATCCTCTGTATGGAAGCGATACCCATTCACATCATACTTTTTACATGTCATGACGGCAGGGTCAAAACCCATGGAAACCCATCTCAATTCATCATCCATAGATATGTTCGGATCTTTTCCCTACAAGTATAATTGAAATTGTTGCGTGCATTAGTTAACTAATAAATGTTGAACTAGGTATTTAATAGGGGAGCGTGGACAATTACATTCTCCATGAACCGAGCAACAAAAATTTTACGTCCAGGGTTTCCATGACGGAGAAGAGTAAGTGCCTCCGCCTCAGTAGGAGGATTCATTCCCATCCATTCCTCTTGAACGAAATCACTAAAAAAAAGAAAACCGGTGTTTGACCGGGACTAAGTGAACATAAAACATGATGATGTGGAAGACATAAAGGAATGGTGTAGTGGTATTACCTCATCCATACTTCCTCAACTTCCCTGATGTTGTGCAAGATATAGAACATGAGGTCCTCCCACTCTTGTCGTGGCATGTTATAAGGTTTCGAGGCCCCAGTCCTCCCACCGTGCGCGTTGAATAGATGGAGCTTGGGTTGATACTTCGGCTCTTCTATATTGTATCGAGGTACCTTGTTATGCAGATGGGGAACGTGGTCTGGATAGTATGATGTCCTGAGGTCTGACACCTCCTCTAGGATAACTGCCTCAGCTATGGAAGCTTCAATCTTAGCTTTGTTTCCACATTTCTGTCGGAGATGCTTGTTTTGTCTCTCAGGGCCGTACTGCCAGCGATTCTGCACAGGCCCCCCCAACAATACCTCGTTCGCGAGGTGCAGAATGAGATGTGTCATCGGTGTAAAGAAGCCTGGCGGAAAGATCTTCTCTAGCTTGACTATCAACTCCGGTGCCTTCTTATGCAATTTTTCAATCACGTCTTTACTTACTTCTTTAGCACAAAGCGTGCGGAAGAAATGGCTGAGCTCGGCAAGCACTCGCCAGACATGCTCGGGGACATAGCCTCGAATCATCACCGGCATTATCCGCTCAATCCATACATGGTAGTCATGACTCTTCAGGCCGGTCACTTTGCCCATTGAAAGATTGACTCCCTTACTTATATTCGATGCATAACCATCGGTGAACTTCAAAATGTGTTTCAGCCAGATAAGTACTTCCTTTTTTTTTGGCGGTTTAAGGACAAAGTCAGCATCTGGCTTGAACTAGTTTTTTCGACCGCCTGTGGGAGGCTTCATGTTCAGACGTGGTCTATCACAAATTCTCTGTTGATCGGCTCTAGCTTTAACGTTATCCTTCGTCTTATCAGGAATATTGAGGATCGTGTGGAAAAGGGACTCTGCCACATTCTTTTCGGTGTGCATCACATCGATATTGTAAGGAAGTTTGAGGTCCTTGAAATAGGGAAGCTGTGAGAAGGGGGTAATATGAGTCCAGTTGTGCGTCTCACCATATCCCTCGAAGCCTTTGGCTTTGGCTTTGGCTTTGCCTTTGACTTTAGGCTGGAGAGCTTTTAGCTGAGCAAGAACATCTGCCCCCGAAAATGTTGGAATCTCGGTTACTTCATGAACAACCCGGCCTTTCGTGAAGTTCTTCTTGTCTTCCCTGTCTGGATGGTCTGGAGGGAGGAACTGTCGATGCAGGTCAAAGGCTACATACTTGCCACCCTTACTCAGCCAAATCATTCGCAGAGCCTGCATGCACACTGGGCATGGCATCTTCCCACTTGTACACCATCCGCAGAATAGAGCATAGCCGGGAAAGTCATGCATGCAATAGTGCAACCAAACTTTCATCAAGAAATTTCTCTGTAGATCCCGGTCGTATGTCAACGTCGGAAAGTACCAAGAATGGTGCAAAGCATCCACCAGCGGCTGCATAAACACACCCAATTGCTTCCCCGGATAATCAGGCCCCGGAATGATGAGCGACAAGAACATGGTCTTGCGTTGCATTAGGGCACCGGGAGGAAGATTGAGTGGAATTACAAACACGGGCCAGCAGCTGTATGGATTGGACGACATACCATATGGATTCAACCCATCACCTGATATGGCTATTCTGACATTCCCAGCCTCGGCTGCTTCCTCGGGGTATTCTTCATCGAACGATTTCCATGCTTCCCCTTCCGTTGGATGTACGATTTTTTTTGGATTGTACCTTATACCTTCCTTGTGCCACTTCATCATTTTGGCAGACTCCTTCGTGATGAAAAGGCACTGCAATATTTTTATAAAATCAAGATACCGAAGAACCTTAACAGGGACGGTTAGCTGCTTTTTCTCACCATCCTCACCGATCACCTCAATGTACCGAGACGAACCGCACTGCCTACAGTACTTGTCATCCGCATACTCGTGCCTCAAAAGGCAATTCTTCGGGCAAACATCTATTTTCTCATAATCCATAGAGAGTGCCTTCATGATTTTCTTTGTATCGTACATGCTTTTCGGCAGTTCATGACCCTCAGGGAGGCTGTTAGCCCATACTCCCAAGAATGCTTTGAAGCATTTTTGGCTACAGCCGTACTCAGCCTTGACTGCAATCAGTTGCGAGATGGCATCCAGCTAAGATATTTTCGCACCCGCATAAAGAGGTTTCTTCGACGAGGCCAAGACCTCCAAGAAGGCCTTTGCGGTTGCCTCCGGCTCCTCCGGTTCATTCTTTGAAGGTGTCGCATTTCCCGTTTCTGCAACAATGACATCATCTAGCATGTCCCTGACCCCGTCGTCCTCATATCCATCGATGCGTTGTCGCATCACCTCCTCTCTACCACGGTCCTGCTCGGCTATGTTTATCGACGGCATGTCAAAGTTTGGCATATATCCGTGCGTGCGAAGGAGCTCACTCATGTCCGTCTGATTTCTACGGTGACGTCTGGCACATCTCGCACAGGGGCATGGTGGGATAATTCTCATTGGACGACGGAATATCTCCTTCAAATACACATCGGTTTTCGCGATCCACTCTGATGTTACTCGATTCCGACGGATAAAACCACTGTACATCCACTGCTTATCTGCCATCCTCTGCTTTTTTGCAAGCCACACAACATAATTAAGGATTCATTTAAATTAATCACATCAAATTTTCAGTTTCTACCGCGTTTAATCCACCTACACCTCTAATAGGTAAAGATGGGTCCTAATCCCACCCGAGGATGTGTAGATTGAGTACGTTCTCCATTCTACCCCGTTCCGAGACAAAATTTCGGCAGCACCTCCCCGCTGTTCTCCAGATACACGTCTCGGCAAATAGCCGAGAGAATGTGCTCCGGAGAACAATGGGGAGGCGCCGCCGAAATCCTGTCTCGGAACGGGGTAGAACATGGAGAACATACCCAATCTACACATCCTCGGGCTGTCCGTGGAAAACGCTGGACAATCCGAAAGAGCTGCGGTAATAAATATGCAATTGAATGCATATTTATCGATGCAACCCTTTCGGACGGGAGACGCCTAGGTTACGCCAGTTGACTTGAGAATGAAATCTAGTCACATGAAAAAGGAGGTGATGGATTTGTAGCTCACCCTCCGCTGTAGAGGAAGTAGTCGAACAGCAGAGGGATGCTCAGGGACCAACGCGTCGGACAACGGCCACTCCGGTGAAATGTGACACCACAAAGCCTGCAAACTCCACCGAAAAAACAACTTAGATCATCACATCTCAGTCAAGTGTCAAACTTTTGTCTTCTATTCTTTTAGCAAGATCATCATGACTATCTTTTTTTAGCAAGATCATCACATCTTAGTAAGTTTCAAAATTTTGTCACCCGAGCGTCGCACCGGGCCCCCATACATGCGGGGTGGTGTGGTGGCATGTCCGAAGAGGCGGCACGCGTCTCCGGGGGGTGCCCCCCCTCACGAACGGCGATGACACTGTAGTAGACGTTCTGCGGTAACGATGCGGCGTGAATATTATTAAATACTCGGAGCGCGATAAAATCATGAGTTTTTTACACGACGCGGGCACATGTGCTATAGGACTGATGGTAATTTTTCATAATTGTTCGTGATGGAGTAGTATCTGAACAATTCCCTCTATGCGGATTGCTCTTCGCGTGTCTACGACTGTGGCCGGCGGCCTCCGGGGGCTAGCATGCCGCCAAATCTTGCGTAGGCGGCCTCTCACAAGTCTGGAAGTGTTGTGGCGGGAGCAAACGCACGGCACGCGTCTCCGGGGTGTGCCCCCCTCACGGAAGGTGCCGCCGCCGGCACCTGGAGGGGGGAAACGGACGCGTCGGGTCTACACGGAGGGGATCTTGCTGTGGGTCCGGCCCGGATGTTGCTCCAAAGTGTTCCTATGGGCTGACCTACCACAACCGGGTGGATAGGTCCACTGCTCAAAGCCCGTCCGTGCAAAGTCAAAGGGCTAGATCCCGTGGTCAAACGCTACAGGGTTCGGCGGGACGGGGGCCCTGGGGGGTAGCAATGCCACCCGAGCGTCGCACCGGGCCCCCATACATGCGGGGTGGTACGGTGGCATGTCCGAAGAGCCGGCACGCGTCTCCGGGGGGTGCCCCCCTCACGAACGACGATGACACGGTAGTAGACGTTCCGCGGTAATGATGCGGCGTGAATATTATTAAATACTCGGAGCGCGATAAAATCATGAGTTTTTTACACGACGCGGGCACATGTGCTGTAGGACTGATGGTAATTTTTCATACTTGTTCGTGATGGAGTAGTATCTGAACAATTCCCTCTATGCGGATTGCTCTTCGCGTGTCTACGACTGTGGCCGGCGGCCTCCGGGGGCTAGCATGCCGCCAAATCATGCGTAGGCGGCCTCTCACAAGTCTGGAAGTGTTGTGGCGGGTGCAAACGCCCGGCACGCGTCTTCGGGGTGTGCCCGCCCTCACGGACGGCGCGGCCGCCGGCACCTGGAGGGGGGAAACGGACGCGTCGGGTCTATACGGAGGGGATCTTGCTGTGGGTCTGGCCCGGATGTTGCTCCAAAGTGTTCCTATGGGCTGACCTACCAAAACCGGGTGGATAGGTCCACTGCTCAAAGCCCGTCCGTGCAAAGTCGAAGGGCTAGATCCCGTGGTCAACCGCTACAGGGTTAGGCGGGACGGGGGCCCTGGGGGGTAGCAATGCCACCTGAGCGTCACACCAGGCCCCCATACATGCGGGGTGGTGTGGTGGCATGTCCGAAGAGGCGGCACGCGTCTCCGGGGGGTGCCCCCCCTCACGAACGGCGATGACACGGTAGTAGACGTTCCGCGATAACGATGCGGCGTGAATATTATTAAATACTCGGAGCGCGATAAAATCATGAGTTTTTTACACGACGCGGGCACATGTGCTGTAGGACTGATGGTAATTTTTCATACTTGTTCGTGATGGAGTAGTATCTGAACAATTCCCTCTATGCGGATTGCTCTTCGCGTGTCTACGACTGTGGCCGGCGGCCTCCGGGGGCTAGCATGCTGCCAAATCTTGCGTAGGCGGCCTCTCACAAGTCTGGAAGTGATGTGGCGGGTGCAAACGCCCGGCACGCGTCTCCGGGGTGTGCCCCCCCCTCACGGACGGCGCCGCCGCCGGCACTTGGAGGGGGGAAACGGACGCGTCTGGTCTACACGGAGGGGATCTTGCTGTGGGTCTGGCCCGGATGTTGCTCCAAAGTGTTCCTATGGGCTGACCTACCACAACCGGGTGGATAGGTTCACTGCTCAAAATCCATCCGTGCAAAGTCAAAGGGCTAGATCCCGTTGTCAAACGCTACAGGGTTAGACGGGACGGGGGCCCTGGGGGTAGCAATGCCACCCGAGCATCACACCGGGCCCCCATACATGCGGGGTGGTGTGGTGGCATGTCCGAAGAGGCGGCACGCGTCTCCGGGGGGTGCCCCCCCTCACGAACGGCGATGACACGGTAGTAGACGTTCTGCGGTAACGATGCGGCGTGAATATTATTAAATACTCGGAGCGCGATAAAATCATGAGTTTTTTACACGACGCGGGCACATGTGCTGTAGGACTGATGGTAATTTTTCATAATTGTTCGTGATGGAGTAGTATCTGAACAATTCCCTCTATGCGGATTGCTCTTCGCGTGTCTACGACTGTGGCCGGCGGCCACCCGGGGCTAGCATGCCGCCAAATCTTGCGTAGGCGGCCTCTCACAAGTTTGGAAGTGTTGTGGCGGGTGCAAACGCCCGGCACGCGTCTCCGGGGTGTGCCCCCCTCACGGACGGCGCCGCCGCCGGCACCTGGAGGGGGGAAACGGACGCGTCTGGTCTACATGGAGGGGATCTTGCTGTGGGTCTCGCCCGGATGTTGCTCCAAAGTGTTCCTATGGGCTGACCTACCACAACCGGGTGGATAGGTCCACTGCTCAAAGCCCGTCCGTACAAAGTCAAAGGGCTAGATCCCGTGGTCAAACCCTACAGGGTTAGGCGGGACGGGGGCCCTGGGGGGGTAGCAATGCCATCCGAGCGTCGCACCGGGCCCCCATACATGCGGGGTGGTGTGGTGGCATGTCCGAAGAGGCGGCACGCGTCTCCGGGGGGTGCCCCCCTCACGAACGGCGATGACACTGTAGTATACGTTCTGCGGTAACGATGCGGCGTGAATATTATTAAATACTCAGAGCGCGATAAAATCATGAGTTTTTTACACGACGCGGGCACATGTGCTGTAGGACTGATGGTAATTTTTCATAATTGTTCGTGATGGAGTAGTATCTGAACAATTCCCTCTATGCGGATTGCTCTTCGCCTGTCTACGACTGTGGCCGGTGGCCTCCGGGGGCTAGCATGCCACCAAATCTTGCGTAGGCGGCCTCTCACAAGTGCGGAAGAGTTGTGGCGGGTGCAAACGCCCGGCACACGTCTCTGGGGTGTGCCCCCCTCACGGACGGCGCCGCCGCCGGCACCTGGAGGGGGGAAACGGACGCGTCTGGTCTACACGGAGGGGATCTTGCTGTGGGTCTGGCCCGGATGTTGCTCCAAAGTGTTCCTATGGGCTGACCTACCACAACCGGGTGGATAGGTCCACTGCTCAAAGCCCGTCCGTGCAAAGTCAAAGGGCTAGATCCCGTGGTCAAATGCTACAGGGTTAGGCGGGACGGGGGCCCGGGGGGGTAGCAATGCCATCCGAGCGTCGCACCGGGCCCCCATACATGCGGGGTGGTGTGGTGGCATGTCCGAAGAGGCGGCACGCGTCTCCGGGGGTGCCCCCCCTCACGAACGGCGATGACACTGTAGTAGACGTTCTGCGGTAACGATGCGGCGTGAATATTATTAAATACCCGGAGCGCGATAAAATCATGAGTTTTTTACACGACGCGGGCACATGTGCTGTAGGACTGATGGTAATTTTTCATAATTGTTCGTGATGGAGTAGTATCTGAACAATTCCCTCTATGCGGATTGCTCTTCGCGTGTCTACGACTATGGCCGGCGGCCTCCGGGGCTAGCATGCCGCCAAATCTTGCGTTGGCGGCCTGTCACAAGTCCGGAAGAGTTGTGGCGGGTGCAAACGCCCGGCACGCGTCTCGGGTGTGTGCCCCCCTCCCGGACGGCGCCGCCGCCGGCACCTGGAGGGGGGAAACGGACGCGTCTGGTCTACACGGAGGGGATCTTGCTGTGGGTCTGGCCCGGATGTTGCTCCAAAGTGTTCCTATGGGCTGACCTACCACAACCGGGTGGATAGGTCCACTGCTCAAAGCCCGTCCGTGCAAAGTCAAAGGGCTAGATCCCGTGGTCAAATGCTATAGGGTTAGGCGGGACGGGGGCCCGGGGGGGTAGCAATGCCATCCGAGCGTCGCACCGGGCCCCCATACATGCGGGGTGGTGTGGTGGCATGTCCGAAGAGGCGGCACGCGTCTCCGGGGGGTGCCCCCCCTCACGAACGGCGATGACACTGTAGTAGACGTTCTGCGGTAACGATGCGGCGTGAATATTATTAAATACTCGGAGCGCGATAAAATCATGAGTTTTTTACACGACGTGGGCACATGTGCTGTAGGACTGATGGTAATTTTTCATAATTGTTCGTGATGGAGTAGTATCTGAACAATTCCCTCTATGCGGATTGCTCTTCGTGTGTCTACGACTGTGGCCGGCGGCCTCCGGGGGCTAGCATGCCGCCAAATCTTGCGTAGGTGGCCTCTCACATGTCTGGAAGAGTTGTGGCGGGTGCAAACGCCCGGCACGCGTCTCCGGGGTGTGCACCCCTCACGGACGGCGCCGCCGCCGGCACCTGGAGGGGGGAAACGGACGCGTCTGGTCTACACGGAGGGGATCTTGCTGTGGGTCTGGCCTGGATGTTGCTCCAAAGTGTTCCTATGGGCTGACCTACCACAACCGGGTGGATAGGTCCACTGCTCAAAGCCCGTCCGTACAAAGTCAAAGTGCTAGATCCCGTGGTCAAACCCTACAGGGTTAGGCGGGACGGGGGCCCTGGGGGGGTAGCAATGCCATCCGAGCGTCGCACCGGGCCCCCATACATGCGGGGTGGTGTGGTGGCATGTCCGAAGAGGCGGCACGCGTCTCCGGGGGGTGCCCCCCTCACGAACGGCGATGACACTGTAGTAGACGTTCTGCGGTAACGATGCGGCGTGAATATTATTAAATACTCAGAGCGCGATAAAATCATGAGTTTTTTACACGACGCGGGCACATGTGCTGTAGGACTGATGGTAATTTTTCATAATTGTTCTTGATGGAGTAGTATCTGAACAATTCCCTCTATGCGGATTGCTCTTCGCCTGTCTACGACTGTGGCCGGCGGCCTCCGGGGGCTAGCATGCCGCCAAATCTTGCGTAGGCGGCCTCTCACAAGTGCGGAAGAGTTGTGGCGGGTGCAAACGCCCGGCACACGTCTCTGGGGTGTGCCCCCCTCACGGACGGCGCCGCCGCCGGCACCTGGAGGGGGGAAACGGACGCGTCTGGTCTACACGGAGGGGATCTTGCTGTGGGTCTGGCCCGGATGTTGCTCCAAAGTGTTCCTATGGGCTGACCTACCACAACCGGGTGGATAGGTCCACTGCTCAAAGCCCGTCCGTGCAAAGTCAAAGGGCTAGATCCCGTGGTCAAATGCTACAGGGTTAGGCGGGACGGGGGCCCGGGGGGGTAGCAATGCCATCCGAGCGTCGCACCGGGCCCCCATACATGCGGGGTGGTGTGGTGGCATGTCCGAAGAGGCGGCACGCGTCTCCGGGGGGTGCCCCCCCTCACGAACGGCGATGACACTGTAGTAGACGTTCTGCGGTAACAATGCGGCGTGAATATTATTAAATACCCGGAGCGCGATAAAATCATGAGTTTTTTACACGACGCGGGCACATGTGCTGTAGGACTGATGGTAATTTTTCATAATTGTTCGTGATGGAGTAGTATCTGAACAATTCCCTCTATGCGGATTGCTCTTCGCGTGTCTACGACTGTGGCCGGCGGCCTCCGGGGGCTAGCATGCCGCCAAATCTTGCGTAGGCGGCCTCTCAGAAGTTTGGAAGTGTTGTGGCGGGTGCAAACGCCCGGCACGCGTCTCCGGGGTGTGCCCCCCTCACGGACGGCGCCGCCGCCGGCACCTGGAGGGGGGAAACGGACGCGTCTGGTCTACATGGTGGGGATCTTGCTGTGGGTCTCGCCCGGATGTTGCTCCAAAGTGTTCCTATGGGCTGACCTACCACAACCGGGTGGATAGGTCCACTGCTCAAAGCCCGTCCGTACAAAGTCAAAGGGCTAGATCCCGTGGTCAAACGCTACAGGGTTAGACGGGACGGGGGCCCTGGGGGTAGCAATGCCACCCGAGCATCACACCGGGGCCCCATACATGCGGGGTGGTGTGGTGGCATGTCCGAAGAGGCGGCACGCGTCTCCGGGGGGTGCCCCCCCTCACGAACGGCGATGACACGGTAGTAGACGTTCTGCGGTAACGATGCGGCGTGAATATTATTAAATACTCGGAGCGCGATAAAATCATGAGTTTTTTACACGACGCGGGCACATGTGCTGTAGGACTGATGGTAATTTTTCATAATTGTTCGTGATGGAGTAGTATCTGAACAATTCCCTCTATGCGGATTGCTCTTCGCGTGTCTACGACTATGGCCGGCGGCCTCCGGGGCTAGCATGCCGCCAAATCTTGCGTTGGCGGCCTGTCACAAGTCCGGAAGAGTTGTGGCGGGTGCAAACGCCCGGCACGCGTCTCTGGTGTGTGGCCCCCTCCCGGACGGCGCCGCCGCCGGCACCTGGAGGGGGGAAACGGACGCGTCTGGTCTACACGGAGGGGATCTTGCTGTGGGTCTGGCCCGGATGTTGCTCCAAAGTGTTCCTATGGGCTGACCTACCACAACCGGGTGGATAGGTCCACTGCTCAAAGCCCGTCCGTGCAAAGTCAAAGGGCTAGATCCCGTGGTCAAATGCTATAGGGTTAGGCGGGACGGGGGCCCGGGGGGGTAGCAATGCCATCCGAGCGTCGCACCGGGCCCCCATACATGCGGGGTGGTGTGGTGGCATGTCCGAAGAGGCGACACGCGTCTCCGGGGGGTGCCCCCCCTCACGAACGGCGATGACACTGTAGTAGACGTTCTGCGGTAACGATGCGGCGTGAATATTATTAAATACTCGGAGCGCGATAAAATCATGAGTTTTTTACACGACGCGGGCACATGTGCTGTAGGACTGATGGTAATTTTTCATAATTGTTCGTGATGGAGTAGTATCTGAACAATTCCCTCTATGCGGATTGCTCTTCGTGTGTCTACGACTGTGGCCGGCGGCCTCCGGGGGCTAGCATGCCGCCAAATCTTGCGTAGGCGGCCTCTCACATGTCTGGAAGAGTTGTGGCGGGTGCAAACGCCCGGCACGCGTCTCCGGGGTGTGCACCCCTCACGGACGGCGCCGCCGCCGGCACCTGGAGGGGGGAAACGGACGCGTCTGGTCTACACGGAGGGGATCTTGCTGTGGGTCTGGCCTGGATGTTGCTCCAAAGTGTTCCTATGGGCTGACCTACCACAACCGGGTGGATAGGTCCACTGCTCAAAGCCCGTCCGTGCAAAGTCAAAGGGCTAGATCCCGTGGTCAACCGCTACAGGGTTAGGCGGGACGGGGGCCCTGGGGGGTAGCAATGCCACCTGAGCGTCACACCAGGCCCCCATACATGCGGGGTGGTGTGGTGGCATGTCCGAAGAGGCGGCACGCGTCTCCGGGGGGTGCCCCCCCTCACGAACGGCGATGACACGGTAGTAGACGTTCCGCGATAACGATGCGGCGTGAATATTATTAAATACTCGGAGCGCGATAAAATCATGAGTTTTTTACACGACGCGGGCACATGTGCTGTAGGACTGATGGTAATTTTTCATACTTGTTCGTGATGGAGTAGTATCTGAACAATTCCCTCTATGCGGATTGCTCTTCGCGTGTCTACGACTGTGGCCGGCGGCCTCCGGGGGCTAGCATGCTGCCAAATCTTGCGTAGGCGGCCTCTCACAAGTCTGGAAGTGTTGTGGCGGGTGCAAACGCCCGGCACGCGTCTCTGGGGTGTGCCCCCCCCTCACGGACGGCGCCGCCGCCGGCACTTGGAGGGGGGAAACGGACGCGTCTGGTCTACACGGAGGGGATCTTGCTGTGGGTCTGGCCCGGATGTTGCTCCAAAGTGTTCCTATGGGCTGACCTACCACAACCGGGTGGATAGGTTCACTGCTCAAAGCCCATCCGTGCAAAGTCAAAGGGCTAGATCCCGTGGTCAAACGCTACAGGGTTAGACGGGACGGGGGCCCTGGGGGTAGCAATGCCACCCGAGCATCACACCGGGCCCCCATACATGCGGGGTGGTGTGGTGGCATGTCCGAAGAGGCGGCACGCGTCTCCGGGGGGTGCCCCCCCTCACGAACGGCGATGACACGGTAGTAGACGTTCTGCGGTAACGATGCGGCGTGAATATTATTAAATACTCGGAGCGCGATAAAATCATGAGTTTTTTACACGACGCGGGCACATGTGCTATAGGACTGATGGTAATTTTTCATAATTGTTCGTGATGGAGTAGTATCTGAACAATTCCCTCTATGCGGATTGCTCTTCGCGTGTCTACGACTGTGGCCGGCGGCCACCCGGGGCTAGCATGCCGCCAAATCTTGCGTAGGCGGCCTCTCACAAGTTTGGAAGTGTTGTGGCGGGTGCAAACGCCCGGCACGCGTCTCCGGGGTGTGCCCCCCTCACGGACGGCGCCGCCGCCGGCACCTGGAGGGGGGAAACGGACGCGTCTGGTCTACATGGAGGGGATCTTGCTGTGGGTCTCGCCCGGATGTTGCTCCAAAGTGTTCCTATGGGCTGACCTACCACAACCGGGTGGATAGGTCCACTGCTCAAAGCCCGTCCGTACAAAGTCAAAG
>NC_057811.1:1334269-1342736 GCF_018294505.1 Triticum aestivum | reverse complement strand
GGTGTGTGCCCCCCTCCCGGACGGCGCCGCCGCCGGCACCTGGAGGGGGGAAACGGACGCGTCTGGTCTACACGGAGGGGATCTTGCTGTGGGTCTGGCCCGGATGTTGCTCCAAAGTGTTCCTATGGGCTGACCTACCACAACCGGGTGGATAGGTCCACTGCTCAAAGCCCGTCCGTGCAAAGTCAAAGGGCTAGATCCCGTGGTCAAATGCTATAGGGTTAGGCGGGACGGGGGCCCGGGGGGGTAGCAATGCCATCCGAGCGTCGCACCGGGCCCCCATACATGCGGGGTGGTGTGGTGGCATGTCCGAAGAGGCGGCACGCGTCTCCGGGGGGTGCCCCCCCTCACGAACGGCGATGACACTGTAGTAGACGTTCTGCGGTAACGATGCGGCGTGAATATTATTAAATACTCGGAGCGCGATAAAATCATGAGTTTTTTACACGACGCGGGCACATGTGCTGTAGGACTGATGGTAATTTTTCATAATTGTTCGTGATGGAGTAGTATCTGAACAATTCCCTCTATGCGGATTGCTCTTCGTGTGTCTACGACTGTGGCCGGCGGCCTCCGGGGGCTAGCATGCCGCCAAATCTTGCGTAGGCGGCCTCTCACATGTTTGGAAGTGTTGTGGCGGGTGCAAACGCCCGGCACGCGTCTCCGGGGTGTGCCCCCCTCACGGACGGCGCCGCCGCCGGCACCTGGAGGGGGGGAAACGGACGCGTCTGGTCTACACGGAGGGGATCTTGCTGTGGGTCTGGCCTGGATGTTGCTCCAAAGTGTTCCTATGGGCTGACCTACCACAACCGGGTGGATAGGTCCACTGCTCAAAGCCCGTCCGTACAAAGTCAAAGTGCTAGATCCCGTGGTCAAACCCTACAGGGTTAGGCGGGACGGGGGCCCTGGGGGGGTAGCAATGCCATCCGAGCGTCGCACCGGGCCCCCATACATGCGGGGTGGTGTGGTGGCATGTCCGAAGAGGCGGCACGCGTCTCCGGGGGGTGCCCCCCTCACGAACGGCGATGACACTGTAGTAGACGTTCTGCGGTAACGATGCGGCGTGAATATTATTAAATACTCAGAGCGCGATAAAATCATGAGTTTTTTACACGACGCGGGCACATGTGCTGTAGGACTGATGGTAATTTTTCATAATTGTTCTTGATGGAGTAGTATCTGAACAATTCCCTCTATGCGGATTGCTCTTCGCCTGTCTACGACTGTGGCCGGCGGCCTCCGGGGGCTAGCATGCCGCCAAATCTTGCGTAGGCGGCCTCTCACAAGTGCGGAAGAGTTGTGGCGGGTGCAAACGCCCGGCACACGTCTCTGGGGTGTGCCCCCCTCACGGACGGCGCCGCCGCCGGCACCTGGAGGGGGGAAACGGACGCGTCTGGTCTACACGGAGGGGATCTTGCTGTGGGTCTGGCCCGGATGTTGCTCCAAAGTGTTCCTATGGGCTGACCTACCACAACCGGGTGGATAGGTCCACTGCTCAAAGCCCGTCCGTGCAAAGTCAAAGGGCTAGATCCCGTGGTCAAATGCTACAGGGTTAGGCGGGACGGGGGCCCGGGGGGGTAGCAATGCCATCCGAGCGTCGCACCGGGCCCCCATACATGCGGGGTGGTGTGGTGGCATGTCCGAAGAGGCGGCACGCGTCTCCGGGGGGTGCCCCCCCTCACGAACGGCGATGACACTGTAGTAGACGTTCTGCGGTAACAATGCGGCGTGAATATTATTAAATACCCGGAGCGCGATAAAATCATGAGTTTTTTACACGACGCGGGCACATGTGCTGTAGGACTGATGGTAATTTTTCATAATTGTTCGTGATGGAGTAGTATCTGAACAATTCCCTCTATGCGGATTGCTCTTCGCGTGTCTACGACTGTGGCCGGCGGCCTCCGGGGGCTAGCATGCCGCCAAATCTTGCGTAGGCGGCCTCTCAGAAGTTTCGAAGTGTTGTGGCGGGTGCAAACGCCCGGCACGCGTCTCCGGGGTGTGCCCCCCTCACGGACGGCGCCGCCGCCGGCACCTGGAGGGGGGAAACGGACGCGTCTGGTCTACATGGTGGGGATCTTGCTGTGGGTCTCGCCCGGATGTTGCTCCAAAGTGTTCCTATGGGCTGACCTACCACAACCGGCTGGATAGGTCCACTGCTCAAAGCCCGTCCGTACAAAGTCAAAGGGCTAGATCCCGTGGTGAAACGCTACAGGGTTAGGCGGGACGGGGGCCCTGGGGGGGTAGCAATGCCATCCGAGCGTCGCACCGGGCCCCCATACATGCGGGGTGGTGTGGTGGCATGTCCGAAGAGGCGGCACGCGTCTCCGGGGGGTGCCCCCCCTCACGAACGGCGATGACACTGTAGTAGACGTTCTGCGGTAACGATGCGGCGTGAATATTATTAAATACTCAGAGCGCGATAAAATCATGAGTTTTTTACACGACGCGGGCACATGTGCTGTAGGACCGATGGTAATTTTTCATAATTGTTCGTGATGGAGTAGTATCTGAACAATTCCCTCTATGCGGATTGCTCTTCGCGTGTCTACGACTATGGCCGGCGGCCTCCGGGGCTAGCATGCCGCCAAATCTTGCGTTGGCGGCCTGTCACAAGTCCGGAAGAGTTGTGGCGGGTGCAAACGCCCGGCACGCGTCTCTGGTGTGTGCCCCCCTCCCGGACGGCGCCGCCGCCGGCACCTGGAGGGGGGAAACGGACGCGTCTGGTCTACACGGAGGGGATCTTGCTGTGGGTCTGGCCCGGATGTTGCTCCAAAGTGTTCCTATGGGCTGACCTACCACAACCGGGTGGATAGGTCCACTGCTCAAAGCCCGTCCGTGCAAAGTCAAAGGGCTAGATCCCGTGGTCAAATGCTATAGGGTTAGGCGGGACGGGGGCCCGGGGGGGTAGCAATGCCATCCGAGCGTCGCACCGGGCCCCCATACATGCGGGGTGGTGTGGTGGCATGTCCGAAGAGGCGGCACGCGTCTCCGGGGGGTGCCCCCCCTCACGAACGGCGATGACACTGTAGTAGACGTTCTGCGGTAACGATGCGGCGTGAATATTATTAAATACTCGGAGCGCGATAAAATCATGAGTTTTTTACACGACGCGGGCACATGTGCTGTAGGACTGATGGTAATTTTTCATAATTGTTCGTGATGGAGTAGTATCTGAACAATTCCCTCTATGCGGATTGCTCTTCGTGTGTCTACGACTGTGGCCGGCGGCCTCCGGGGGCTAGCATGCCGCCAAATCTTGCGTAGGCGGCCTCTCACATGTCTGGAAGAGTTGTGGCGGGTGCAAACGCCCGGCACGCGTCTCCGGGGTGTGCACCCCTCACGGACGGCGCCGCCGCCGGCACCTGGAGGGGGGAAACGGACGCGTCTGGTCTACACGGAGGGGATCTTGCTGTGGGTCTGGCCTGGATGTTGCTCCAAAGTGTTCCTATGGGCTGACCTACCACAACCGGGTGGATAGGTCCACTGCTCAAAGCCCGTCCGTGCAAAGTCAAAGGGCTAGATCCCGTGGTCAAACGCTACAGGATTAGGCGGGACGGGGGCCCTGGGGGGTAGCAATGCCATCCGAGCGTCGTGTGGTGTGGTGGCATGTCTGAAGAGGCGGCACGCGTCTCCGGGGGGTGCCCCCCCTCACGAACGGCGATGACACGGTAGTAGACGTTCTGCGGTAACGATGCGGCGTGAATATTATTAAATACTCGGAGCGCGATAAAATCATGAGTTTTTTACACGATGCGGGCACATGTGCTGTAGGACTAATGGTATTTTTTCATAATTGTTCGTGATGGAGTAGTATCTGAACAATTCCCTCTATGCGGATTTCTCTTCGCGTGTCTACGACTGTGGCCGGCGGCCTCCGGGGGCTAGCATGCCGCCAAATCTTGCGTAGGCGGCCTCTCACAAGTCTGGAAGAGTTGTGGCGGGTGCAAACGCCCGGCACGCGTCTCCGGGGTGTGCCCCCCTCACGGACGGCGCCGCCGCCGGCACCTGGAGGGGGGAAACGGACGCGTCTGGTCTACATGGAGGGGATCTTGCTGTGGGTCTGGCCCGGATGTTGCTCCAAAGTGTTCCTATGGGCTGACCTACCACAACCGGGTGGATAGGTCCACTGCTCAAAGCCCGTCCGTGCAAAGTCAAAGGGCTAGATCCCGTGGTCAAACGCTACAGGGTTAGGCGGGACGGGGGCCCTGGGGGGTAGCAATGCCATCCGAGCGTCGCACCGGGCCCCCATACATGCGGGGTGGTGTGGTGGCATGTCCGAAGAGGCGGCACGCGTCTCCGGGGGGTGCCCCCCCTCACGAACGGCGATGACACGCTAGTAGACGTTCTGCGGTAACGATGCGGCGTGAATATTCTCAAATACTCGGAGCGCGATAAAATCATGAGTTTTTTACACGACGCGGGCACATGTGCTGTAGGACTGATGGTAATTTTTCATAATTGTTCGTGATGGAGTAGTATCTGAACAATTCCCTCTTTGCGGATTGCTCTTCGCGTGTCTATGACTGTGGCCGGCGGCCTCCGGGGGCTAGCATGCCGTCAAATATTGCGTAGGCGGCCTCTCACAAGTCTGGCAGTGTTGTGGCAGGTGCAAACGCCCGGCACGCGTCTCCGGGGTGTGCCCCACCTCACGGACGGCGCGGCCGCCGGCACCTGGAGGGGGGAAACGGACGCGTCGGGTCTACACGGAGGGGATCTTGCTGTGGGTCTGGCCCGGATGTTGCTCCAAAGTGTTCCTATGGGCTGACCTACCACAACCGGGTGGATAGGTCCACTGCTCAAAGCCCGTCCGCGCAAAGTCAAAGGGCTAGGTCCCGTGGTCAAACGCTACAGGATTAGGCGGGACGGGGGCCCTGGGGGGGTAGCAATGCCACCCGAGCGTCGCACCGGGCCCCCATACATGCGGGGTGGTGTGGTGGCATGTCCGATGAGGCGGCACGCGTCTCCGGGGGGTGCCCCCCCTCACGAACGGCGATGACACGGTAGTAGACGTTCTGCGGTAACGATGCGGCGTGAATATTATTAAATACTCGGAGCGCGATAAACTCATGAGATTTTTACACGATGCGGGCACATGTGCTGTAGGAATGATGGTAATTTTTCATAATTGTTCGTGATGGAGTAGTATCTGAACAATTCCCTCTATGCGGATTGCTCTTCGCGTGTCTACGACTGTGGCCGGCGGCCTCCGGGGGCTAGCATGCCGCCAAATCTTGCGTAGGCGGCCTCTCACAAGTCTGGAAGAGTTGTGGCGGGTGCAAACGCCCGGCACGCGTCTCCGGGGTGTGCCCCCCTCACGGACGGCGCCGCCGCCGGCACCTGGAGGGGGGAAACGGACGCGTCTGGTCTACATGGAGGGGATCTTGCTGTGGGTCTGGCCCGGATGTTGCTCCAAAGTGTTCCTATGGGCTGACCTACCACAACCGGGTGGATAGGTCCACTGCTCAAAGCCCGTCCGTGCAAAGTCAAAGGGCTAGATCCCGTGGTCAAACGCTAAGGGTTAGGCGGTACGGGGGCCCTGGGGGGGTAGCAATGCCACCCGAGCGTCGCACCGGGCCCCCATACATGCGGGGTGGTGTGGTGGCATGTCCGAAGAGGCGGCACGCGTCTCCGGGGGGTGCCCCCCCTCACGAATGGCGATGACACGGTAGTAGACGTTCTGCGGTAACGATGCGGCGTGAATATTATTAAATACTCGGAGCGCGATAAAATCATGAGTTTTTTACACGACGCGGGCACATGTGCTGTAGGACTGATGGTAATTTTTCATAATTGTTCGTGATGGAGTAGTATCTAAACAATTCCCTCTATGCGGATTTCTCTTCGCGTGTCTACGACTGTGGCCGGCGGCCTCCGGGGTCTAGCATGCCGCCAAATCTTGCATAGGCGGCCTCTCACAAGTCTGGAAGAGTTGTGGCGGGTGCAAACGCCCGGCACGCGTCTCCGGGGTGTGCCCCCCTCACGGACGGCGCCGCCGCCGGCACATGGAGGGGGGAAACGGACGCGTCTGGTCTACATGGAGAGGATCTTGCTGTGGGTCTGGCCCGGATGTTGCTCCAAAGTGTTCCTATGGGCTGACCCACCACCACCGAGTGGATAGGTCCACTTCTCAAAGCCCGTCCGTGCAAAGATAAAGGGCTAGATCCCGTGGTCAAACGCTACAGGGTTAGACGGGACGGGGCCCTGGGGGGTAGCAATGCCATCCGAGCGTCGCACCAGGCCCCCATACATGCGGGGTGGTGTGGTGGCATGTCCGAAGAGGCGGCACGCGTCTCCGGGGGGTGCCCCCCTTCACGAACGGCGATGACACGCTAGTAGACGTTCTGCGGTAACGATGCGGCGTGAATATTCTTAAATACTCGGAGCGCGATAAAATCATGAGTTTTTTACACGACGCGGGCACATGTGCTGTAGGACTGATGGTAATTTTTCATAATTGTTCGTGATGGAGTAGTATCTGAACAATTCCCTCTATGCGGATTGCTCTTCGCGTGTCTATGACTGTGGCCGGCGGCCTCCGGGGGCTAGCATGCCGCCAAATATTGCGTCGGCGGCCTCTCACAAGTCTGGAAGTGTTGTGGCGGGTGCAAACGCCCGGCACGCGTCTCCGGGGTGTGCCCCCCTCACGGACGGCGCAGCCGCCGGCACCTGGAGGGGGGAAACGGACGCGTCGGGGCTACACGGAGGGGATCTTGCTGTGGGTCTGGCCCGGATGTTGCTCCAAAGTGTTCCTATGGGCTGACCTACCACAACCGGGTGGATAGGTCCACTGCTCAAAGCCCGTCCGTGCAAAGTCAAAGGGCTAGATCCCGTGGTCAAACGCTATAGGGTTAGGCGGGACGGGGGCCCTGGGGGGGTAGCAATGCCACCCGAGCGTCGCACCGGGCCCCCATACATGCGGGGTGGTGTGGTGGCATGTCCGATGAGGCGGCACGCGTCTCCGGGGGGTGCCCCCCCTCACGAACGGCGATGACACGGTAGTAGACGTTCTGCGGTAACGATGCGGCGTGAATATTATTAAATACTCGGAGCGCGATAAAATCATGAGATTTTTACACGACGCGGGCACATGTGTTGTAGGACTGATGGTAATTTTTCATAATTGTTCGTGATGGAGTAGTATCTGAACAATTCCCTCTATGCGGATTGCTCTTCGCGTATCTACGACTGTGGCCGGCGGCCTCCGGGGGCTAGCATGCCGCAAAATCTTGCGTAGGCGGCCTCTCAGAAGTCTGGAAGTGTTGTGGCGGGTGCAAACGCCCGGCACGCGTCTCCGGGGTGTGCCCCCCTCACGGACGGCGCCGCCGCCGGCACCTGGAGGGGGGAAACGGACGCGTCTGGTCTACACGGAGGGGATCTTGCTGTGGGTCTGGCCCGGATGTAGCTCCAAAGTGTTCCTATGGGCTGACCTACCACAACCAGGTGGATAGGTCCACTGCTCAAAGCCCGTCCATGCAAAGTCAAAGGGCTAGATCCCGTGGTCAAACGCTACAGGGTTAGGCGGGACAGGGGCCCTGGGGGGGTAGCAATGCCATCCGAGCGTCGCACCGGGCCCCCATACATGCGGGGTGGTGTGGTGGCATGTCCGATGAGGCGGCACGCGTCTCCGGGGGGTGCCCCCCCTCACGAACGGCGATGACACGGTAGTAGACGTTCTGCGGTAACGATGCGGCGTGAATATTATTAAATACTCGGAGCGCGATAAAATCATGAGTTTTTTACACGAAGCGGGCACATGTGCTGTAGGACTGATCTTAATTTTTCATAATTGTTCGTGATGGAGTAGTATCTGAACAATTCCCTCTATGCGGATTGCTCTTCGCGTGTCTACGACTGTGGCCGGCGGCCTCCGGGGGCTAGCATGCCGCCAAATCTTGCGTAGGCGGCCTCTCACAAGTCTGGAAGAGTTGTGGCGGGTGCAAACGCCCGGCACGCGTCTCCGGGGTGTGCCACCCTCACGGACGGCGCCGCCGCCGGCACCTGGAGGGCGGAAACGGACGCGTCTGGTCTACATGGAGGGGATCTTGCTGTGGGTCTGGCCCGGATGTTGCTCTAAAGTGTTCCTATGGGCTGACCTACCACAACCGGGTGGATAGGTCCACTGCTCAAAGCCCGTCCGTGCAAAGTCAAAGGGCTAGATCCCGTGGTCAAACGCTACAGGGTTAGGCGGGACGGGGGCCCTGGGGGGTAGCAATGCCACCCGAGCGTCGCACCGGGCCCCCATACATGCGGGGTGGTGTGGTGGCATGTCCGAAGAGGCGGCACCTGTCTCCGGGGGGTGCCCCCCCTCACGAACGGCGATGACACGCTAGTAGACGTTCTGTGGTAACGATGCGGCGTGAATATTCTTAAATACTCGGAGCGCGATAAAATCATGAGTTTTTTACACGACGCGGGCACATGTGCTGTAGGACTGATGGTAATTTTTCATAATTGTTCGTGATGG
>NC_057811.1:1332574-1334227 GCF_018294505.1 Triticum aestivum | reverse complement strand
CACGCGTCTCCGGGGGGTGCCCCCCCTCACGAACGGCGATGACACTGTAGTAGACGTTCTGCGGTAACGATGCGGCGTGAATATTATTAAATACTCGGAGCGCGATAAAATCATGAGTTTTTTACACGACGCGGGCACATGTGCTGTAGGACTGATGGTAATTTTTCATAATTGTTCGTGATGGAGTAGTATCTGAACAATTCCCTCTATGCGGATTGCTCTTCGTGTGTCTACGACTGTGGCCGGCGGCCTCCGGGGGCTAGCATGCCGCCAAATCTTGCGTAGGCGGCCTCTCACATGTCTGGAAGAGTTGTGGCGGGTGCAAACGCCCGGCACGCGTCTCCGGGGTGTGCACCCCTCACGGACGGCGCCGCCGCCGGCACCTGGAGGGGGGAAACGGACGCGTCTGGTCTACACGGAGGGGATCTTGCTGTGGGTCTGGCCTGGATGTTGCTCCAAAGTGTTCCTATGGGCTGACCTACCACAACCGGGTGGATAGGTCCACTGCTCAAAGCCCGTCCGTGCAAAGTCAAAGTGCTAGATCCCGTGGTCAAACCCTACAGGGTTAGGCGGGACGGGGGCCCTGGGGGGGTAGCAATGCCATCCGAGCGTCGCACCGGGCCCCCATACATGCGGGGTGGTGTGGTGGCATGTCCGAAGAGGCGGCACGCGTCTCCGGGGGGTGCCCCCCCTCACGAACGGCGATGACACGGTAGTAGACGTTCCGCGATAACGATGCGGCGTGAATATTATTAAATACTCGGAGCGCGATAAAATCATGAGTTTTTTACACGACGCGGGCACATGTGCTGTAGGACTGATGGTAATTTTTCATACTTGTTCGTGATGGAGTAGTATCTGAACAATTCCCTCTATGCGGATTGCTCTTCGCGTGTCTACGACTGTGGCCGGCGGCCTCCGGGGGCTAGCATGCTGCCAAATCTTGCGTAGGCGGCCTCTCACAAGTCTGGAAGTGTTGTGGCGGGTGCAAACGCCCGGCACGCGTCTCTGGGGTGTGCCCCCCCCTCACGGACGGCGCCGCCGCCGGCACCTGGAGGGGGGAAACGGACGCGTCTGGTCTACACGGAGGGGATCTTGCTGTGGGTCTGGCCCGGATGTTGCTCCAAAGTGTTCCTATGGGCTGACCTACCACAACCGGGTGGATAGGTCCACTGCTCAAAGCCCGTCCGTGCAAAGTCAAAGGGCTAGATCCCGTGGTCAAATGCTACAGGGTTAGGCGGGACGGGGGCCCGGGGGGGTAGCAATGCCATCCGAGCGTCGCACCGGGCCCCCATACATGCGGGGTGGTGTGGTGGCATGTCCGAAGAGGCGGCACGCGTCTCCGGGGGGTGCCCCCCCTCACGAACGGCGATGACACTGTAGTAGACGTTCTGCGGTAACAATGCGGCGTGAATATTATTAAATACCCGGAGCGCGATAAAATCATGAGTTTTTTACACGACGCGGGCACATGTGCTGTAGGACTGATGGTAATTTTTCATAATTGTTCGTGATGGAGTAGTATCTGAACAATTCCCTCTATGCGGATTGCTCTTCGCGTGTCTACGACTGTGGCCGGCGGCCTCCGGGGGCTAGCATGCCGCCAAATCTTGCGTAGGCGGCCTCTCAGAAGTTTCGAAGTGTTGTGGCGGG
>NC_057811.1:1331625-1332564 GCF_018294505.1 Triticum aestivum | reverse complement strand
AATTCCCTCTATGCGGATTGCTCTTCGCGTGTCTATGACTGTGGCCGGCGGCCTCCGGGGGCTAGCATGCCGCCAAATATTGCGTAGGCGGCCTCTCACAAGTCTGGAAGTGTTGTGGCGGGTGGAAACGCCCGGCACGCGTCTCCGGGGTGTGCCCCCCTCACGGACGGCGCCGCCGCCGGCACCTGGAGGGGGTAACGGACGCGTCTGGTCTACATGGAGGGGATCTTGCTGTGGGTCTGGCCCGGATGTTGCTCTAAAGTGTTCCTATGGGCTGACCTACCACAACCGGGTGGATAGGTCCACTGCTCAAAGCCCGTCCGTGCAAAGTCAAAGGGCTAGATCCCGTGGTCAAACGCTACAGGGTTAGGCGGGACGGGGGCCCTGGGGGGGTAGCAATGCCACCCGAGCGTCGCACCGGCCCCCCATACATGCGGGATGGTGTGGTGGCATGTCCGAAGAGGCGGCACGCGTCTCCGGGGGGTGCCCCCCCTGACGAATGGCGATGGCACGGTAGTAGACGTTCTGCGGTAACGATGCGGCGTGAATATTATTAAATACTCGGAGCGCGATAAAATCATGAGTTTTTTACACGACGCGGGCACATGTGCTGTAGGACTGATGGTAATTTTTCATAATTGTTCGTGATGGAGTAGTATCTAAACAATTCCCTCTATGCGGATTTCTCTTCGCGTGTCTACGACTGTGGCCGGCGGCCTCCGGGGGCTAGCATGCCGCCAAATCTTGCGTAGGCGGCCTCTCACAAGTCTGGAAGAGTTGTGGCGGGTGCAAACGCCCGGCACGCGTCTCCGGGGTGTGCCCCCCTCACGGACGGCGCCGCCGCCGGCACCTGGAGGGGGGAAACGGACGCGTCTGGTCTACATGGAGGGGATCTTGCTGTGGGTCTGGCCCGGATGTTGCTCCAAAGTGTTCCTATGG
>NC_057811.1:1329147-1331557 GCF_018294505.1 Triticum aestivum | reverse complement strand
CCCTCACGGACGGCGCCGCCGCCGGCACCTGGAGGGCGGAAACGGACGCGTCTGGTCTACATGGAGGGGATCTTGCTGTGGGTCTGGCCCGGATGTTGCTCTAAAGTGTTCCTATGGGCTGACCTACCACAACCGGGTGGATAGGTCCACTGCTCAAAGCCCGTCCGTGCAAAGTCAAAGGGCTAGATCCCGTGGTCAAACGCTACAGGGTTAGGCGGGACGGGGGCCCTGGGGGGTAGCAATGCCACCCGAGCGTCGCACCGGGCCCCCATACATGCGGGGTGGTGTGGTGGCATGTCCGAAGAGGCGGCACCTGTCTCCGGGGGGTGCCCCCCCTCACGAACGGCGATGACACGCTAGTAGACGTTCTGTGGTAACGATGCGGCGTGAATATTCTTAAATACTCGGAGCGCGATAAAATCATGAGTTTTTTACACGACGCGGGCACATGTGCTGTAGGACTGATGGTAATTTTTCATAATTGTTCGTGATGGTGTAGTATCTGAACAATTCCCTCTATGCGGATTGCTCTTCGCGTGTCTATGACTGTGGCCGGCGGCCTCCGGGGGCTAGCATGCCGCCAAATATTGCGTAGGCGGCCTCTCACAAGTCTGGAAGTGTTGTGGCGGGTGAAAACGCCCGGCACGCGTCTCCGGGGTGTGCCCCGCCTCACGGACGGCGCGGCCGCCGGCACCTGGAGGGGGGAAACGGACGCGTCTGGTCTACATGGAGGGGATCTTGCTGTGGGTCTGGCCCGGATGTTGCTCCAAAGTGTTCCTATGGGCTGACTTACCACAACCGCGTGGATAGGTCCACTGCTCAAAGCCCGTCCGTGCAAAGTCAAAGGGCTAGATCCCGTGGTCAAACGCTACAGGGTTAGACGGGACGGGGGCCCTAGGGGGGTAGCAATGCCATCCGAGCGTCCCACCGGGCCCCCATACATGCGGGGTGGTGTGGTGGCATGTCCGAAGAGGCGGCACGCGTCTCCGGGGGGTGCCCCCCCTCACGAACGGCGATGACACGCTAGTAGACGTTCTGCGGTAACGATGCGGCGTGAATATTCTTAAATACTCGGAGCGCGATAAAATCATGAGTTTTTTAGACGACGCGGGCACATGTGCTGTAGGACTGATGGTAATTTTTCATAATTGTTCGTGATGGAGTAGTATCTGAAGAATTCCCTCTATGCGGATTGCTCTTCGCGTGTCTATGACTGTGGCCGGCGGCCTCCGGGGGCTAGCATGCCGCCAAATATTGCGTAGGCGGCCTCTCACAAGTCTGGAAGTGTTGTGGCGGGTGGAAACGCCCGGCACGCGTCTCCGGGGTGTGCCCCCCTCACGGACGGCGCCGCCGCCGGCACCTGGAGGGGGTAACGGACGCGTCTGGTCTACATGGAGGGGATCTTGCTGTGGGTCTGGCCCGGATGTTGCTCTAAAGTGTTCCTATGGGCTGACCTACCACAACCGGGTGGATAGGTCCACTGCTCAAAGCCCGTCCGTGCAAAGTCAAAGGGCTAGATCCCGTGGTCAAACGCTACAGGGTTAGGCGGGACGGGGGCCCTGGGGGGGTAGCAATGCCACCCGAGCGTCGCACCGGCCCCCCATACATGCGGGGTGGTGTGGTGGCATGTCCGAAGAGGCGGCACGCGTCTCCGGGGGGTGCCCCCCCTGACGAATGGCGATGGCACGGTAGTAGACGTTCTGCGGTAACGATGCGGCGTGAATATTATTAAATACTCGGAGCGCGATAAAATCATGAGTTTTTTACACGACGCGGGCACATGTGCTGTAGGACTGATGGTAATTTTTCATAATTGTTCGTGATGGAGTAGTATCTAAACAATTCCCTCTATGCGGATTTCTCTTCGCGTGTCTACGACTGTGGCCGGCGGCCTCCGGGGGCTAGCATGCCGCCAAATCTTGCGTAGGCGGCCTCTCACAAGTCTGGAAGAGTTGTGGCGGGTGCAAACGCCCGGCACGCGTCTCCAGGGTGTGCCCCCCTCACGGACGGCGCCGCCGCCGGCACCTGGAGGGGGGAAACGGACGCGTCTGGTCTACATGGAGGGGATCTTGCTGTGGGTCTGGCCCGGATGTTGCTCTAAAGTGTTCCTATGGGCTGACCTACCACAACCGGGTGGATAGGTCCACTGCTCAAAGCCCGTCCGTGCAAAGTCAAAGGGTAGATCCCGTGGTCAAACGCTACAGGGTTAGGCGGGACGGGGGCCCTGGGGGGGGGGGGTAGCAATGCCACCCGAGCGTCGCACCGGGCCCCCATACATGCGGGGTGGTGTGGTGGCATGTCCGAAGAGGCGGCACGCGTCTCCGGGGGGTGCCCCCCCTCACGAATGGCGATGACACGGTAGTAGACGTTCTGCGGTAACGATGCGGCGTGAATATTATTAAATACTCGG
>NC_057811.1:1327328-1329137 GCF_018294505.1 Triticum aestivum | reverse complement strand
GCCGCCGGCACCTGGAGGGGGGAAACGGACGCGTCGGGGCTACACGGAGGGGATCTTGCTGTGGGTCTGGCCCGGATGTTGCTCCAAAGTGTTCCTATGGGCTGACCTACCACAACCGGGTGGATAGGTCCACTGCTCAAAGCCCGTCCGTGCAAAGTCAAAGGGCTAGATCCCGTGGTCAAACGCTATAGGGTTAGGCGGGACGGGGGCCCTGGGGGGGTAGCAATGCCACCCGAGCGTCGCACCGGGCCCCCATACATGCGGGGTGGTGTGGTGGCATGTCCGATGAGGCGGCACGCGTCTCCGGGGGGTGCCCCCCCTCACGAACGGCGATGACACGGTAGTAGACGTTCTGCGGTAACGATGCGGCGTGAATATTATTAAATACTCGGAGCGCGATAAAATCATGAGATTTTTACACGACGCGGGCACATGTGTTGTAGGACTGATGGTAATTTTTCATAATTGTTCGTGATGGAGTAGTATCTGAACAATTCCCTCTATGCGGATTGCTCTTCGCGTATCTACGACTGTGGCCGGCGGCCTCCGGGGGCTAGCATGCCGCAAAATCTTGCGTAGGCGGCCTCTCAGAAGTCTGGAAGTGTTGTGGCGGGTGCAAACGCCCGGCACGCGTCTCCGGGGTGTGCCCCCCTCACGGACGGCGCCGCCGCCGGCACCTGGAGGGGGGAAACGGACGCGTCTGGTCTACACGGAGGGGATCTTGCTGTGGGTCTGGCCCGGATGTTGCTCCAAAGTGTTCCTATGGGCTGACCTACCACAACCGGGTGGATAGGTCCACTGCTCAAAGCCCGTCCGTGCAAAGTCAAAGGGCTAGATCCCGTGGTCAAACGCTACAGGGTTAGGCGGGACAGGGGCCCTGGGGGGGTAGCAATGCCATCCGAGCGTCGCACCGGGCCCCCATACATGCGGGGTGGTGTGGTGGCATGTCCGATGAGGCGGCACGCGTCTCCGGGGGGTGCCCCCCCTCACGAACGGCGATGACACGGTAGTAGACGTTCTGCGGTAACGATGCGGCGTGAATATTATTAAATACTCGGAGCGCGATAAAATCATGAGTTTTTTACACGAAGCGGGCACATGTGCTGTAGGACTGATCGTAATTTTTCATAATTGTTCGTGATGGAGTAGTATCTGAACAATTCCCTCTATGCGGATTGCTCTTCGCGTGTCTACGACTGTGGCCGGCGGCCTCCGGGGGATAGCATGCCGCCAAATCTTGCGTAGGCGGCCTCTCACAAGTCTGGAAGAGTTGTGGCGGGTGCAAACGCCCGGCACGCGTCTCCGGGGTGTGCCCCCCTCACGGACGGCGCCGCCGCCGGCACCTGGAGGGCGGAAACGGACGCGTCTGGTCTACATGGAGGGGATCTTGCTGTGGGTCTGGCCCGGATGTTGCTCTAAAGTGTTCCTATGGGCTGACCTACCACAACCGGGTGGATAGGTCCACTGCTCAAAGCCCGTCCGTGCAAAGTCAAAGGGCTAGATCCCGTGGTCAAACGCTACAGGGTTAGGCGGGACGGGGGCCCTGGGGGGTAGCAATGCCACCCGAGCGTCGCACCGGGCCCCCATACATGCGGGGTGGTGTGGTGGCATGTCCGAAGAGGCGGCACCTGTCTCCGGGGGGTGCCCCCCCTCACGAACGGCGATGACACGCTAGTAGACGTTCTGTGGTAACGATGCGGCGTGAATATTCTTAAATACTCGGAGCGCGATAAAATCATGAGTTTTTTACACGACGCGGGCACATGTGCTGTAGGACTGATGGTAATTTTTCATAATTGTTCGTGATGG
>NC_057811.1:1319234-1327318 GCF_018294505.1 Triticum aestivum | reverse complement strand
GGGCCCCCATACATGCGGGGTGGTGTGGTGGCATGTCCGAAGAGGCGGCACGCGTCTCCGGGGGGTGCCCCCCCTCACGAATGGCGATGACACGGTAGTAGACGTTCTGCGGTAACGATGCGGCGTGAATATTATTAAATACTCGGAGCGCGATAAAATCATGAGTTTTTTACACGACGCGGGCACATGTGTTGTAGGACTGATGGTAATTTTTCATAATTGTTCGTGATGGAGTAGTATCTAAACAATTCCCTCTATGCGGATTTCTCTTCACGTGTCTACGACTGTGGCCGGCGGCCTCCGGGGGCTAGCATGCCGCCAAATCTTGCGTAGGCGGCCTCTCACAAGTCTGGAAGAGTTGTGGCGGGTGCAAACGCCCGGCACACGTCTCTAGGGTGTGCCCCCCTCACGGACGGCGCCGCCGCCGGCACCTGGAGGGGGGAAACAGACGCGTCTGGTCTACATGGAGGGGATCTTGCTGTGGGTCTGGCCCGGATGTTGCTCCAAAGTGTTCCTATGGGCTGACCTACCACAACCGGGTGGATAGGTCCACTGCTCAAAGCCCGTCCGTGCAAAGTCAAAGGGCTAGATCCCGTGGTCAAATGCTACAGGGTTAGACGGGATGGGGGCCCTGGGGGGGGTAGCAATGCCATCCGAGCGTCGCACCGGGCCCCCATACATGCGGGGTGGTGTGGTGGCATGTCCGATGAGGCGGCACGCGTCTCCGGGGGGTGCCCCCCCTCACGAATGGCGATGACACGGTAGTAGACGTTCTGCGGTAACGATGCGGCGTGAATATTATTAAATACTCGGAGCGCGATAAAATCATGAGTTTTTTACACGACGCGGGCACATGTGTTGTAGGACTGATGGTAATTTTTCATAATTGTTCGTGATGGAGTAGTATCTAAACAATTCCCTCTATGCGGATTTCTCTACATGTGTCTACGACTGTGGCCGGCGGCCTCCGGGGGCTAGCATGCCGCCAAATCTAGCGTAGGCGGCCTCTCACAAGTCTGGAAGAGTTGTGGCGGGTGCAAACGCCCGGCACACGTCTCTAGGGTGTGCCCCCCTCACGGACGGCGCCGCCGCCGGCACCTGGAGGGGGGAAACAGACGCGTCTGGTCTACATGGAGGGGATCTTGCTGTGGGTCTGGCCCGGATGTTGCTCCAAAGTGTTCCTATGGGCTGACCTACCACAACCGGGTGGATAGGTCCACTGCTCAAAGCCCGTCCGTGCAAAGTCAAAGGGCTAGATCCCGTGGTCAAATGCTACAGGGTTAGACGGGATGGGGGCCCTGGGGGGGTAGCAATGCCATCCGAGCGTCGCACCGGGCCCCCATACATGCGGGGTGGTGTGGTGGCATGTGCGAAGAGGCGGCACGCGTCTCCGGGGGGTGCCCCCCCTCACGAATGGCGATGACACGGTAGTAGACGTTCTGCGGTAACGATGCGGCGTGAATATTCTTAAATACTCGGAGCGCGATAAAATCATCAGTTTTTTACACGACGCGGGCACATGTGCTGTAGGACTGATGGTAATTTTTCATAATTGTTCGTGATGGAGTAGTATCTAAACAATTCCCTCTATGCGGATTTCTCTACACGTGTCTACGACTGTGGCCGGCGGCCTCCGGGGGCTAGCATGCCGCCAAATCTTGCGTAGGCGGCCTCTCACAAGTCTGGAAGAGTTGTGGCGGGTGCAAACGCCCGGCACACGTCTCTAGGGTGTGCCCCCCTCACGGACGGCGCCGCCGCCGGCACCTGGAGGGGGGAAACAGACGCGTCTGGTCTACATGGAGGGGATCTTGCTGTGGGTCTGGCCCGGATGTTGCTCCAAAGTGTTCCTATGGGCTGACCTACCACAACCGGGTGGATAGGTCCACTGCTCAAAGCCCGTCCGTGCAGAGTCAAAGGTCTAGATCCCGTGGTCAAATGCTACAGGGTTAGACGGGACGGGGGCCCTGGGGGGGGTAGCAATGCCATCCGAGCGTCGCACCGGGCCCCCATACATGCGGGGTGGTGTGGTGGCATGTCCGAAGAGGCGGCACGAGTCTCCGGGGGGTGCCCCCCCTCACGAACGGCGATGACACGCTAGTAGACGTTCTGCCTTAACGATGCGGCGTGAATATTCTTAAATACTCGGAGCGCGATAAAATCATGAGTTTTTTACACGACGCGGGCACATGTGCTGTAGGACTGATGGTAATTTTTCATAATTGTTCGTGATGGAGTAGTATCTGAACAATTCCCTCTATGCGGATTGCTCTTCGCGTGTCTATGACTGTGGCCGGCGGCCTCCGGGGGCTACCATGCCGCCAAATATTGCGTAGGAGGCCTCTCACAAGTCTGGAAGTGTTGTGGCGGGTGCAAACGCCCGGCACGCGTCTCCGGGGTGTGCCCCCCCTCACGGACGGCGCGGCCGCCGGCACCTGGAGGGGGGAAACGGACGCGTCTGGTCTACACGGAGGGGATCTTGCTGTGGGTCTGGCCCGGATGTTGCTCCAAAGTGTTCCTATGGGCTGACCTACCACAACCGGGTGGATAGGTCCACTGCTCAAAGCCCGTCCGTGCAAAGTCAAAGGGCTAGATCCCGTGGTCAAACGCTACAGGGTTAGGCGGGACGGGGGCCCTGGGGGGGTAGCAATGCCACCCGAGCGTCGCACCGGGCCCCCATACATGCGGGGTGGTGTGGTGGCATGTCCGATGAGGCGGCACGAGTCTCCGGGGGGTGCCCCCCTCACGAACGGCGATGACACGGTAGTAGACGTTCTGCGGTAACGATTTGGCGTGAATATTATTAAATACTCGGTGCGCGATAAAATCATGAGTTTTTTACACGACGCGGGCACATGTGCTGTAGGACTGATGGTAATTTTTCATAATTGTTCGTGATGGAGTAGTATCTGAACAATTCCCTCTATGCGGATTGCTCTTCGCGTGTCTACGACTGTGGCCGGCGGCCTCCGGGGGCTAGCATGCCGCCAAATCTTGCGTAGGCGGCCTCTCACAAGTCTGGAAGTGTTGTGGCGGGTGCAAACGCCCGACACGCGTCTCCGGGGTGTGCCCCCCTCACGGACGGCACCGCCGCCGGCACCTGGAGGGGGGAAACGGACGCGTCTGGTCTACACGGAGGGGATCTTGCTGTGGGTCTGGCCCGGATGTTGCTCCAAAGTGTTCCTATGGGCTGACCTACCACAACCGGGTGGATAGGTCCACTGCTCAAAGTCCGTCCGTGCAAAGTCAAAGGGCTAGATCCCGTGGTCAAACGCTACAGGGTTAGGCGGGACGGGGGCCCTGGGGGGTAGCAATTGTTGGAAATATGCCCTAGAGGCAATAATAAATGGTTATTATTATATTTCTGTGTTCATGATAATAGTCTTTTATTCATGCTATAATTGTATTGTCCGGAAATCGTAGTACATGTGTGAATACATAGACCACAACCTGTCCCTAGTAAGCCTCTAGTTGACTAGCTCGTTGATCAACAGATAGTCATGGTTTCCTGACTATGGACATAGGATGTCACTGATAACGGGATCACATCATTAGGAGAATGATGTGATGGACAAGACCCAACTTAAGCATAGCATAAAAGATCGTGTAGTTTCGTTTGCTAGAGCTTTTCCAATGTCAAGTATCTTTCCTTAGACCATGAGATCGTGCAACTCCCGGATACCGTAGGAGTGCTTTGGGTGTGCCAAACGTCACAACGTAACTGGGTGACTATAAAGGTGCATTACGGGTATCTCCGAAAGTGTCTGTTGGGTTGGCACGGATCGAGACTGGGATTTGTCACTCCGTGTAAACGGAGAGGTATCTCTGGGCCCACTCGGTAATGCATCATCATAATGAGCTCAATGTGACTAAGGCGTTAGTCACGGGATCATGCATTGCGGTACGAGTAAAGAGACTTGCCGGTAACGAGATTGAACAAGGTATTGGGATACCGACGATCGAATCTCGGGCAAGTAACATACCGATTGACAAAGGGAATTGCATACGGATTGATTGAATCCTCGACACCGTGGTTCACCCGATGATATCATCGTGGAACATGTGGGAGCCAACATGGGTATCCAGATCCCGCTGTTGGTTATTGACCGGAGAGGCGTCTCGGTCATGTCTGCATGTCTCCCGAACCCGTAGGGTCTACACACTTAAGGTCCGGTGACGCTAGGGTTGTAGAGATATATGTATGCGGAAACCCGAAAGTTGTTCGGAGTCCCGGATGAGATCCCGGACGTCACGAGAGGTTCCGGAATGGTCCGGAGGTGAAGAATTATATATAGGAAGTCCAGTTTTGGCCACCGGGAAAGTTTCGGGGGTTATCGGTATTGTACCGGGACCACCAGAAGGGTCCCGGGGGTCCACCGGGAGGGGCCACCTGTCCCGGAGGGCCCCGTGGGCTGAAAGTGGAGGGGAACCAGCCCCTAATGGGCTGGGGCGCCACTTTGGGCCTCCCGCCCATGCGCCTAGGGTTGGGAACCCTAGGGGGGGGGGAGTTTCCCCTTGCCTTGGGGGGCAAGGCAACCCCTTTCCCCCTTGGCCGCCGCCCCCCCCCTTGGAGATCCCATCTCCAAGGGCTGCGCACCCCCCTTGGGGGCCTATATAAGGGGGGGGAGGGAGGGCAGCACACTACAGCCTTTGGCGCCTCCCTCCTCCCCTGCAACACCTCTCTCTCGCGCGCAGAAGCTCGGCGAAGCCCTGCCGGAGAGCCGCTACATCCACCTCCACGCCGTCGTGCTGTTGGATCTCCATCAACCTCTCCTCCCCCCTTGCTGGATCAAGAAAGGAGGAGACGTCGCTGCACCGTACGTGTGTTGAACGCGGAGGTGCCGTACGTTCGGCACTCGGTCATCGGTGATTTGGATCACGGCGAGTACGACTCCGTCATCCACGTTCATTGGAACGCTTCCGCTCGCGATCTACAACGGTATGTAGATGCACTCCCTTCCCTCGTTGGTAGTAGACTCCATAGATGCATCTTGGTGAGCGTAGGAAAATTTTAAAATTATGCTACGATTACCAACAGTGGCATCATGAGCCAGGCCTATGCGTAGTTACTATGCACGAGTAGAACACAAAGAAGTTGTGGGCGTTGATGTTGCCAATTCTTCTTGCCGCTACTAGTCGTTTCTTGTTTCGGCGGCATTGTAGGATGAAGCGGCCCGGACCGACCTTACACGTACGCTTACGTGAGACTGGTTCCACCGACTGACATGCACAAGTTGCATAAGGTGGCTAGCGGGTGTCTGTCTCTCCTACTTTAGTTGGAACGGATTCGATGAAAAGGGTCCTTATGAAGGGTAAATAGAAATTGGCAAATCACGTTGTGGTCATACGTAGGTAAGAAACGTTCTTGCTAGAAACCTACAAACCACGTAAAAACTTGCAACAACAATTAGAGGACGTCTAACTTGTTTTTGCAGCAAGTGATATATATGTGATATGATATGGCCAGAAGATGTGATGAATGATATATGTGATGTATGAGATCGATCATATTCTTGTAATAGGAATCACGACTTGCATGTCGATGAGTATGACAACCGGCAGGAGCCATAGGAGTTGTCTTTATTATTTTGCATGACCTACGTGTCATTGAATAACGCCATGTAATTTACTTTACTTTGTTGCTAAACGGTTAGCCATAGAAGTAGAAGTAATCGTTGGCGTGACAACTTCATGAAGACACAATGATGGAGATCATGATGATGGAGATCATGGTGTCATGCCGGTGACGAAGATGATCATGGTGCCCCGAAGATGGAGATCAAAGGAGCATGATGATATTGGCCATATCATGTCACTATTTGATTGCATGTGATGTTTATCATGTTTTTGCATCTTATTTGCTTTGAACGACGGTAGCAAATAGGATGATCCCTTATAATAATTTCAAGAAAGTGTTCACCCTAACTGTGCACCGTTGCGAAGGTTTGTCGTTTCGAAGCACCACGTGATGATCGGGTGTGATAGATTCTTACGTTCGCATACAACGGGTGTTGACGAGCCTAGCATGTACAGACATGGCCTCGGAACACACGCAATACACTTAGGTTGACTTGACGAGCCTAGCATGTACAGACATGGCCTCGGAACACGGAGGACCGAAAGGTCGAGCATGAGTCGTATAGAAGATACGATCAACATGGAGATGTTCACCGATCTTGACTAGTCCGTCTCACGTGATGATCGGACACGGCCTAGTTGAGCTCGGATCATGTTTCACTTAGATGACTAGAGGGATGTCTGTCTGAGTGGGAGTTCATTAAATAATTTGATTATATGAACTTAATTATCATGAACTTAGTCTAAAATCTTTACATTATATATTGTAGATCAAATGGCCCACGTTGTCCTCAATTTCAACGCGTTCCTAGAGAAAACCAAGCTGAAAGATGATGGCAGCAACTATACGGACTGGGTCCGGAACCTGAGGCTCATCCTCATAGTTGCCAAGAAAGATTATGTCTTAGAAGCACCGCTAGGTGAAGCACCAATCCCTGAGAACCAAGACGTTATGAATGCTTGGCAGCAGCGTGCTGATGATTACTCCCTCGTTCAGTGCGGCATGCTTTACAGCTTAGAACCGGGTCTCCAAAAGCGTTTTGAGAAACATGGAGCATACGAGATGTTCGAGGAGCTGAAACTGGTTTTTCAAGCTCATGCCCGGGTCGAGAGATATGAAGTCTCCGACAAGTTCTTCAGCTGTAAAATGGAGGAGAACAGTTCTGTTAGTGAGCACATACTCAGAATGTCTGGGTTGCACAACCGCTTGTCTCAGCTGGGAGTTAATCTCCCGGATGACGCGGTCATTGACAGAATCCTCCAGTCGCTTCCACCAAGCTACAAGAGCTTTGTGATGAACTACAATATGCAGGGGATGGAAAAGACCATTCCCGAGGTATATTCAATGCTAAAATCAGCGGAAGGGGAGATCAGAAAAGAACATCAAGTGTTGATGGTGAATAAAACCACTAAGTTCAAGAAGGGCAAGGGTAAGAAGAACTTCAAGAAGGACGGCAAGGGAGTTGCCGCGCCCGGTAAACCAGTTACCGGGAAGAAGTCAAAGAATGGACCCAAGCCCGAGACTGAGTGCTTTTATTGCAAGGGAAGTGGTCACTGGAAGCGGAACTGCCCCAAATATTTAGCGGACAAGAAGAAGGCCGGCAACACCCAAGGTATATGTGATATACAAGTAATTGATGTGTAACTTACCAGTACTCGTAGTAGCTCCTGGGTATTTGATACCGTTGCGGTTTCTCATATTTGTAACTCAAATCAGGAACTACGGAATAAACGGAGACTGGCAAAAGACGAGGTGACGATGCGCGTCGGGAATGCTTCCAAGGTCGATGTGATCGCCGTCGGCACGCTACCTCTGCATCTACCCACGGGATTAGTTATAAACCTCAATAATTGTTATTTAGTGCCAGCTTTGAGCATGAACATTGTATCTGGATCTCGTTTAATTCGAGATGGCTACTCATTTAAATCTGAGAATAATGGTTGTTCTATTTATTTGAGAGATATGTTTTATGGTCATGCCCCGCTGGTCAATGGTTTATTTTTGATGAATCTCGAACGTGATGCTACACATGTTCATAGTATGAATACCAAAAGATGTAAAGTTGATAACGATAGTCCCACATACTTGTGGCACTGCCGCCTTGGTCACATTGGTGTCAAGCGCATGAAGAAGCTCCATGCAGATGGACTTTTGGAGTCTCTTGATTACGAATCATTTGACACATGCGAACCATGCCTCATGGGTAAGATGACCAAGACTCCGTTCTCCGGAACAATGGAGCGAGCAACCAACTTATTGGAAATCATACATACCGATGTGTGCGGTCCAATGAGTGTTGAGGCTCGCGGAGGATATCGTTATGTTCTCACTCTCACTGATGATTTAAGTAGATATGGGTATGTCTACCTAATGAAACACAAGTCTGAAACCTTTGAAAAGTTCAAGGAATTTCAGAGTGAAGTCAAGAATCAACGTGACAGGAAAATAAAATTCTTACGATCAGATCGTGGTGGAGAATATTTAAGTCACGAATTTGGTACACACTTAA